>NC_064817.1:68673841-68687460 GCF_023721935.1 Panthera uncia | reverse complement strand
TCCCTGCTCATGGATTGGAAGAATAAATATTGTCAAAATGTCAATACTACCCAAAGCTATCTACACATTCAATGCAATCCCAATCAAAATGGCACGAGCATTCTTCTCGAAACTAGAACAAGCCATTCTAAAATTCATATGGAACCACAAAAGGCCCTGAATAGCCAAAGTAATTTTGAAGAAGAAGACCAAAGCAGGAGGCATCACAATCCCAGACTTTAGCCTCTACTACAAAGCTGTAATCATCAAGACAGCATGGTATTGGCACAAAAACAGACACATAGACCAATGGAATAGAATAGAAACCCCAGAACTAGACCCACAAACGTATGGCCAACTCATCTTTGACAAAGCAGGAAAGAATATCCAATGGAAAAAAAGACAGTCTCTTTAACAAATTGTGCTGGGAGAACTGGACAGCAATATGCAGAAGGTTGAAACTTGACCACTTTCTCACACCATTCACAAAAATAAACTCAAAATGGATAAAGGACCTGAATGAGACAGGAAACCATCAAAACCTTAGAGGAGAAAGCAGGAAAAGACCTCTCTGAACTCAGCTGTAGCAATCTCTTACTCGATACATCCACAAAGGCAAGGGAATTAAAAGCAAAAGTGAATTACTGGGACCTTATGAAGATAAAAAGCTTCTGCACAGCAAAGGAAACAATCAACAAAACTAAAAGGCAACCAACGGAATGGGAAAAGATATTTGCAAATGACATATCGGACAAAGGGCTAGTATCCAAAATCTATAAAGAGCTCACCAAACTCCACACCCGAAAAAACAAATAGCCCAGTGAAAATGGGCAGAAAACATGAATAGACACTTCTCTAAAGAAGACATCCGGATGGCCAACAGGCACAAGAAAAGATGTTCAACGTCGCTCCTTATCAGGGAAATACAAATCAAAACCACACTCAGATATCACCTCACGCCAGTCAGAGTGGCCAAAGTAACAAATCAGGAGACTATAGATGCTGGAGGGGATGTGGAGAAACGGGAACCCTCTTGCACTGTCGGTGGGAATGCAAATTGGTGCAGCCGCTCTGGAAAACAGTGTGGAGGTTCCTCAGAAAATTAAAAATAGACCTACCCTATGACCCAGCAATAGCACTGCTAGGAATTTGCCCAAGGGATACAGGAGTACTGATGCATAGGGGCACTTGTACCCGAATGTTTATAGCAGCACTCTCAACAATAGCCAAATTATGGAAAGAGCCTAAATGTCCATCAACTGATGAATGGATAAAGAAATTGTGGTTTGTATACACAATGGAGTACTACAGTGCAATGAGAAAGAACGAAATATGCCCCTTTGTAGCAACGTGGATGGACTGGAGAGTGTGATGCTAAGTGAAATAAGCCATACAGAGAAAGACAGATACCATATGGTTTCACTCTTATGTGGATCCTGAGAAACTTAACAGAAACCCATGGGGGAGGGGAAGGAAAAAAAAACAAAAGAGGTTAGAGTGGGAGAGAGCCAAAGCATAAGAGACTATTAAAAACTGAGAACAAACTGTGGGTTGATGGGGGGTGGGAGGGAGGGGAGGGTGCGTGATGGGTATTGAGGAGGGCACCTTTTGGGATGAGCATGGGGTGTTGTATGGAAACCAATTTGACAATAAATTTCATATATTAAAAAAAAACCACTAATAAACATGCAAATAATAAGAGAAAGATATAAATACATATTACTAAATAATCAGCAAAACATGAAAGAAAAACAAGAAAGAATACAGAAAATCCTCAGAAACTACCACAAGTAATAAAATGGCAATAAACACATATCCATCAATAGTTATGTTGATTGTAAATGGACCAATCGCTCCAATCAAAAGATATAGGGCGACAAAATGGATTAAAAGAACAAGACCCATACATATGCTAACTAGAAGAGAGTCATTTTAGATGTAAAGATATCTCCAGATTGAAAATCAAGGGATGGAAGAACATACATCATACAAATAGATGTTAAAAGCAACATGGAGTAGAAATACTTATTTCAGTCAAACTAGATTCTAAAACAAAGACTGTGACAAGAGACAAAGTAGGACACTATATAATAATAAAGGTGACAATCCAACAAGAATACATAGCAATTGTAAATATTTATACACCCCACACAAAAGCACTCAAATACAGAAAAAAGTTAATAACATACATAAAGGAACTAACCTATAATAATACAGTAAGTGTAGGGGACTTTAACACTCCACTTACATCAATGGAAACATCATCTAAACAGGAAATAAATGAGGAAACAATGGCTTTGCATGACACACTGGACCAGATGGACTTAAGAGATATATTGAGAATATTCCATCCTAAAAAAGCAGAATACACATTATTTTCAAGTGCACACAACATTCTTCAGAGGAGATGACATATTATGCTATAAAACAAGACTCAACAAATTTAAGAAGATCAAAGGCATACTGTGCATCTTTTCTGACCACAATGCTATGAAACCGAAGTCAACCCCACACACTCACACACACACACACACACACAGGAAAGCCCACATATGCATGTTATATAAACACATGCTACTAAACAATGAATGGCTCAACTGGGAAACCATAGAATAAATAAAATAAATGGAAACAAATGAAAATGAAAACAAAATGGTTCAAAACATCTGGGATGCAGCAAAAAGCTGTTCTAAAGAGAAGTTTATAGCAATATAGGCCTATGTGAAGAACAAAAAAAATTTCAAATAAACAACCTAACCTGGAAAAAGAAAAGCAAACAAAACCTAAACCCAGCAGAAGGAAGGAAATAATAAACATTAAAGCAGAAATAAATGATACAGAAACTAAAACAAGACAAAACAAAACAAAAAACAATAGAACAGGTCGATGAAACCAGGAGATGGTTCTTTGCAAAAATGAATAAAATCGTTAAACTTTTAGCCAGACTTATCAAGAAAAAAGAGAAAGGACTCAAATAAAAAAAAAAAAACAAATGAGAGAGAAGAAATAACAACCAACACTACAGAAATACAAGCAATTAGAATATCATGAAAAACTATATGCCAACAAATTGGACAACTTGCAAGAAATGGATAAACTCCTAGAAACATATAAACTACCCAAAGTGAAACAGGAAGAAATAGTAAATTTGAACAGACTGACCACCAGCAAAGAAACTGAATCAGTAATCAAACAACTCCCAACAAAAAAATGTCCAGGACCAGGTGGCTTCACAGGTGAATTCTATCAAACATTTAAAGACAAGTTAATATCTATTCTTCTTAAACTATTCCAAAAAATAGGAAAGGAAAGAAAACTTCCAAATTCATTTTATGAGGCCAGCATTATCCTGATAACAAAACCAGATAAAAGCTACACTAAAAAAGAGAACTACGGGCCAATACCACCGATGAACATGGGTGCAAATATTCTCAACAAAATACTAGCAAACTAAATACAAAAATAATTTAAAAGTACACAAAAATACACGATCAATTGGGATTTACAATTAAACACTGATGAAAGAAATTAAAGATGATACAATGAAATGGAAAGACATTCCATGTTTTAATGGATTAGAAGAACCAATATTGTTAAAATGTCTATACTACCCAAAACAATCTACACATTTGATGCAATCCCTATCAAAATACCACGAGCATTTTTCACAGAGCTAAAACAAACCACCCTAAAATTTGTATGAAATCACAAAATACCCTGAATAGCCAAAGCAACCTTGAAAAATCAAAGCAAAGCTGTAGGCATCACAATTCTGGACTTTTGGTTACATTACAAAGCTGTAGTCATCAAAACAGTATGGCACTGGCACAAAAATAGACATACAGATCAATAGGATAGAAGGGCAAATCCAGACATAAACTCAAAATTATATGGTCAATTAATATTTAACAAAGAGAAACAATGAGAAAAAGACAGTCTCTCTCAACAAATGGTGTTGGGAAAACTAGACAGCAACATGCAAAAGAATGAAACCGGACCACTTTCTTATGCCATATACAAAAAAAAAAAAAAAAAAAAAATCAAAATGGATGAAAGACCTAAATGTGAGATTTCAAACCATAAAAATCCTAGAAGAGAACACAGGCAGCAACTTCTTTGACACTGGCCATACCAAATTCCTTCTAGATGTGTCTCCTGAAGTAAGGAAAACCAAAGTAAAAATAAACTATTGGGACTACATCAAAATAAAAAGCTTCTGCACTGTGAAGGAAACACTCAACAACACTAAAAGGCAACCTATAGGATGGGAGAAGATATTTGCAAATGATATATCTGATAAACAGCATCCAAAATATATTAAGAACTTATAAAACTCAACACCTCAAAAATGCATAATCCATTTAAAAATGAACAGAAGACATAAATAGAAATTTCTCCAAAGAAGACATCCAGATGTCCAACAGACACATGAAAAGATGCTCATCATCACTTATCATAGGGAAAGTGCAAATCAAAACCACAATGAGACATCACCTCACACCTGTCAGAACAGGTAAAATCAACAACACAAGAAACAACAGGTGTTGGTGAGAATGTTGAGAAAAAGAGACCCTCTGGCACTGTTGGTGAGAATGCAAACTGGTGCAGCCACTGTGGAAAACAGTATGGAGTTTCCTCAAAAAGTTAAAAATAGAGCTACCTTATGATCCAGTAATTCCACTACCAGGTGTTTACCACAAGAATGCAAAAATAGTAATTCAGAGGATATATGCACTCCAATGTTTATATCAGCATTAGTTACAATAGCCAAGATATGGAAGAAGCCTAAGTGTCCATTGATTGATAAATAGATAAAGAAGATGTGGTACATTTATACTGTGAGATAAGATGAGAAGAGAAGAGAATTGGTTGTATACTCTACTGAATCAATTCGTATAAGGGAAGAGCTACTTCATTGTATAAGATTTGTTCCCTTTCAGGGGCACCTGGGTGGCTCAGTCGGTAAAGCATCCGACTTCAGCTCAGGTCATGATCTCATGGTTTGTGGGTTCAAGCCCCATGTCAGGATCTGTACTGACAGCTCAGAGCCTGGAGTCTGCTTCTGACTTTGTCTCCCTGTCCCTCTGCCCCTCCCCTGCTTGTGCTCTGTTTTTCTCTCTCTCTCAAAAATAAAATAAAAACATTAAAAAAAATATTTGTTATCTTTCTTTTTTTAATTCTCTTTCTTGATTTTATTCATGTTTGAGAGACAGAGAGACACAGAGCTTGAGTGGGGGAGGGGCAGAGAAAGAGGGAGACACAGAATCCAAAACAGGCTCCAGGCTCTGAGCTGTCAGCACAGAGCCCAATGTGGGGCTCGAACTCACGAACTGCAAGATAATGACTTGAGCCAAAGTAGGACGCTCCACTGACTGAGCCATTCAGGTGCCTCTGTTTTCTCTCTTAAAATAAGGATTAATAACAAGAAGATTCTCACCTGAACCAAATGATCTGCTGAATACAATGGCAGGTGCCTGCTCAGGAATATTCTATTTTTGCTCTTATCTGAGTTGCCAATGACCACTATTCTAGTTCTCTCACAAAACATATAATTTTCTCTATTTTCCAGTAAAATCACTTCCAATCAGTTTCCAAACACTAGACCAAAATAAAACAATCCCAAGAGTATTCTTGAAGGTGGGAATACCACACCAATTACAATGCTAGAAATATCTTCTAAACACTCCAATCAGTGCCAACAGTGGTTTGAAGTAAATGAGTTCTAGTTAATTCTAATGTAGCTCCAAATCCCACTGGCTATCAACAAGTTATAATCAGTTGAAAATCTCTTAACATGATCCAAAATAATGTTATGGGTCTCTATTTTCCTTGAAAACAGTCTCCTCTTTGTTTTTTTTTTCTGCAAACAGAATGATTGCAGAGACTCACACAACACTCTACTCAACCACTATCAAATCCAAAGCTCACTAATACTCATATACAGCAAGATTAGATTTTTTTAAGTAAGAAAAAAATTTCTTTGATTAATGCTGAGAGCTGTACCATGTTTAGACAGGATCATGACCCCAGGCATCAATTTAATCAAATTTCTCTGTTGCCTTTCCCAGTGGAGCCATCACAACAAGAAACTCTCTCAATGAAAAAGGGGATGGGGGAAGAGGGGAAAAGTGAATTTCCCATCTCACATTGTTTACACAATGTTAAGAAATTATTTCACTTGTCCACCACCACTGGCCACGGACAGACAAGTTACCACCTTGTAGACTCTGATAAGTTTATTCAGCTGTATACAGCTCATTTTGTTTTTTTCCCGTCATAGTGAAGCTAACTGCCTAGATTAGAGACTTCTTTGTAAATACTAAAGTATACTTTATCCATGTTAATGATTTCACTAATTATATTTAACATAGAGATGTATTCAGTTTCAATTTATGAATACCACTGTTTCTCAGCTATGCTAGAGCAATACTTTCTGTATAATTTCTCCAGCCCCATCATACCACTTCAATACTTAAAGATGAATAAACTTTCCCATCCACACATACACAATAAACCTGTTTTTCCAAGGAATTGTGTCATTATTTGAGTGAACAATTTATTATTTTTCAGAATTTATCAATAACATTGTGATCTTTAATGCAGCTCTTCTCCAGAGCAAAGGGCAGAAATGTGTCAGGCAGACAATAAAGAATTACAGTTTGCCTTTATTTAATAGGCAATTAATTACTCTGACTCTACCAGTCAGAGTAATAGGGATGGATAAAATATTAACCTAATCACCCAATTCTTCCTAATTTTTTCCCTAAAAAGCAAGAAGGGAAATAGAGGCATGAAAAAAAGTTTATATCTAATTGCAGTTCAAGAATTAAAGGCAAATGACTTGAAACTTAAATATAAGCAGAATCTTCTAAAACCCAAATGGGAACAGACTACAAAATACACCATTAGAGACTTAAACAGCTTTCTCAGCTGAGAAATGTATTTCCCCAATTTTGCTGAAGAAAACATATTCATACCACTTTGTTCATCTTTGAAGATAAAGAGAAAAAAAGTTAAAAGATTTTTCTAATAAAAAAAGAAAGCTGCAAGGGAATTAATTTAATGAATTTCCTAGAACTTTTGCTTGAAAACTCAATTTTATATCATATTAGATTATTATAATCTCACAAGTACATTTTTCTCTCCCAAGAAGCTTAATCCACAGGGCAAACCTGGAAAGGATAGCTACCCTTTCAGTCCCGTACAGCATTCATTCCCAAAAGGAAAAGGGTACCCTATTTTATGCATAGACACATTAAAACTACAAAGTTACCATAGCTATGTGTGGATGAAATTATTTTTGTGATTATGTATGTAGGTACAGTAAATATTTCCAGTGAGGAAGGAAAAAATAAAGAAGAAAACCAGCTAAATTCATGAAGGAGAAAAAAAAAAACAAGTGTTGTAAGAATGGGAAAAGGCAGTACATTATAAGAAAAACTGAAAAATATACAAATGAAAAAAATTGATGTAAAAATACTGAAATATTTATTTAATATGATTTTGAAAAGAAAGATTTGTTCCAGTTACCTTACAGTCATGAAAACAAAAGAAATAATAAAGGAAAACTAAGAACAACCTTGATAAATCAGAAAGAACACTGGGCTGAGTCTTAAAAACTAGGTTCTAATGGTTATTACTAAATACCTGAGCTACCAAAGGCAAGTCACTTCATTTTTCTAGATTTTGTTTCCTCATCTGTAAAATGAAAGGTCAAACTAAATGATTTCTGATGTCCTTTCCATCCCTTAAACAGTGAAAATTCTGAGATAACTGAAACAACTGAAAAACTTTACTGTTTTTATTACTGATTTTTTTTTCCTTTTATCTTACACTCATCATAGCTTCATTCTGTAATGGGAGCAGAGGAAAAATAATCCATTCTTAACAACTTCACTATTTGATATTGTAACTTAGTAAAGAATATTGATTCATCGGGAATTACTCATCAGTGGGAAATCAATAGGAATCTCAATCTAACATTTCCCTTTCTCTCAAAATGTAGGGTAGGGGCACCTGGGTGGCCCAGTCGGTTGAGTGTCCGACTTCAGCTCAGGTCATGATTTCACAGCTCATGAGTTCAAGCCCCGCATCAGGCTCTGTGCTGACAACTCTGAGCCTTGAGTGTGCTTCAGATTCCGTGTCTCCCTCTCTTTCTGCCTCTAACGCACTCACATTCTGTCTGTCTCACAAAAATATATAAACATTAAAATTTTTTTAAAAAAAAAGAAAAAATGTAGGGTAAAAGAGTGGCTTGAGAATGATACATGTGTCTTGGTGAAAAGGAAAGCCAGAGATAGGGGAATCACAAAAACATGCAAGTGATTAGAAAGAACGTATTTATATTTAACATTTTCTTTCCTTTCAAGTTTCACCATCCGTTTTTAAAATGCCCAATGTTTCAGAGTGACAGCTGAAGGAATATTGGGAAGATGTCTAGAGTGAAGAGAAGTACAAAGATTTCTAGGTCTCTTATCTAGTTTGTCTCTAATAGTAGAGAGCCCTTATTTTAAAAAGGCAATATCCCTCAGAGTGTTTACTTATTCAAGTTCAAACACATATTTCATTTTCACCCACTTACACAAATTTGAGTGGCTGTGATGGTGCCTGGCACACAGCCACTCTTGAAAAATATCTGTTAAATGAATGAATAGTTTAATGGATGGGTAGATGGATACATGGATGGATTGATCATTATTTCCTTCACTTGGCTCCTTGACTACTCATAAAAGATAGTTCCATTGGAATTTTTTGATCACATCAAATCTGAAATTTATGCCTTTGTTATCTAGAAAATAAAGATCCCTTAAGAAATAATTTTTTTTAATGTAAACAGCCAAAGATTGTACAACTTACAAGAAGCGTCATTCACATTGTATTTTCTGGAGACAATGATCCCAAAGAAGTTTAGGGGAGTAGACTGACAAGATGGGGAATTTAAATTCCTCAGAAATAGTTATTCACATACAAACACTCAATAGATGTTTTACATGGATTATTTAATGAAGTTCTCCAACTCTAAGGATTAGATCCACATCTATCTACTCTGATGCTTCCACTTTTCTACTGTACAGTAATAGTCTCTTTATAAGGTAAAGAACTCTGCTTACCTTGTTTTAATTAAAGAATTTACCTAAACACAACAACATTCTATTTATTTAAACCTAAGATTTCCCTGACCAGTTCAGATTACATTTCCTCTTTAAAAAAAAAAAAATGTTTAATGTTTATTTTTGAGAGAGACAGAGCGCAAGCAGGGGAGGGGCAGAGAGAGAGGGAGTCACAGAATCTGAAGCAGGCTCCAGGCTTTGAGTTGTCAGCACAGGGTCCAACGCGGGGCTAGAACTCATGAGCCATGAGATCATGGCCAGAGCTGAAGTCCCACACTCAACTGCTGAGCCACCCAGGTGCCCCAGATTACATTTCTTCTAAAGTTGGAAATGCCATGTGAAATTTTTTACTTCTAGATCCCAGTTGCAAATGACAAAATATTGAAAAGTAGTAATTGGTCTCATTAAAATGGCACCAAATTAAACGTATAACATCCTTACTATGCCAAATGGCAATAGGGAATGTTTAATGAAAATAATAAAAATCAACAGTTAAGAAAAGACAATTTCATTAAAAATAGATTCAAAATTATTGCTCATGTGACTAAAACTTAATTCAATCTTTATTAAAAGCTGAACCTCCAATAGTAAATCATAATTCAGTAAAAGCATTTCCAAGGACAGACAGATAATACATTACAGGTACACTTTTGAGTCATCTAACTTGATGTAAAAATGGCATTGAAAAAATCTAGGTAACACATCTTCCTCTCTCTCTCTCACTCTCTCTCTCTTCATTTCACTTATTTGTTTTAAGATTTCAGTGGAAGCTGTGGAGTACACAATTGAGCATGAGCTCTCTGGTGAATACCTAGAGTGCAGCACCTAGTGTATATTGACATGAAAACCGTATTCTTTAGACACTAGATATTCACATAGCAATATGGACATTATACAAGCTTTAAATATAGCATCAATCTTCCACCACCTTTATTACGTCAACATTTAATCATGTTAGGCAGAGAGTCTCTCCTTTGCTGTGCTTTCTGCTGTTCCCTTGCTGTGTATTCAATAAACTTTTTTCTCCTTTGTTCTTCCTTGGGTGAATTCTGTGCCAGTGCCACTGGCCTCTACCTGATAAGGTTGCCCCCACATTTGGTGGCCCGGAAGGAGACCCTCTATTGGCAGAGGATTTTTCCAAAAATCTTTGTGAATTTCTTGGTACTTTCCCTAAATTTACAGACTCTAGTATTCCTGTGGAACAGACATCATCCACCGAGATTGCCTCTTAGTGAGGATCTGAAGCCCCAGGGGGAACCTGATGGACCCCCCCCTTGCCTGAAAGAGTGAGAGATTTCCCCTCTTGCCCTTCAGAGGGATCCTTCCCTCCCTCTACTTTCTCTTTTTGGCCCTTCGGTGGTCTAACCCTAGTACTCCTTGGACAACTGAAGATCTCTGGCCAGCGTGGCTCCCTGGTGTGGTCTGCAGGTGAACAGTTAAGACTGCTCTTGCCTTTGAGGGTGAAGAACCCTTTTCCTCTCTTTTCCAACTCTCTCTACTCTGAGTTCTCCATTCCCAATGCACTTCTTTTGCAACTCCTCCCTTCACCCCGCTTTTCTTTGTTCCCATGGACCCAGCTGCCATTTTGATCTATAGGCTAAATATGTTCCTATGATCTAAGTGGTGAGACTTCCCCCTCCTTTTTCTGGCACAGTTTGGCCAACCTTTCCCTGTTTTACAGTGACATGTGTTCAGCTTTCCCTGTTGCATGTGATGCCCCATCATGGATAGCTATTGCCATTTGCCACAACCCTCTCCTTGGTGAGATGCTCCAGTAGAGTCAGTCATCCTATGTAAGATCCAGTCTTTTTTCAGATCATGGGACACCCTGAGTGAAATTGTGACCATGATTCGCAGCTCCATTCCTTTTGATGGGATGCCGCTTTGGGAATCAGCAACTAGTCTTCCCACTATGTGACAAATCCCCTCTATTCCTTTGCACGCACCCTTGGGGCTGTATTTAAAAAAAAAAAAACTGGAACAAATTTAGCTCCCAAGCCCTGATGAAAAATGTCTCATGTTTATATGCAACGTTTCCTATCCTCAGTACAAACTTCAAGATCGAGAGGTATGGTCCCTTCATGGAAAACTTTTTTTACAATACTATTTTCCAGCTTGATCTCTTTTGCTGGAACTCCTCCAAATGGTCAGAAATCCCATATGTGCAAGTCTTCATGGCATGGTTTCAAAAATCCCAACCTCCACAAAAACAGTAGAATGTGTCTTGCTTGGTTTCATGGCCCATCTGACCCTGTGAATAGCTATCATACCTGAAACTTTGAAGTTTTGCTAAGTTTAATGAAAAATTGGGTCACATTCATTGAATAACTAAGTATTTTCCAAATAAGATAAAATACTGAAGCATTGATTACTAAAGATAAGGTATATCTAATTTGACTTCTTATTTCAGAGAAATTAAAGATACTTGGGTCTGTTGGAAAACATGCTTTATGCCTTATTAGAAGATTGTACCATGAGAAATGCAATTCCTCAAAATTATGAACTGTATTTATAAATTTGCCTATCTAAAAATCATAATGTAACAGACAGTTTACAATTAGCTATTACTTAGTTTTCATTGGAGACTAAGATTTCTAAGAGTTAAAATTGTGCTAAATGTGATTAATACAAATGAAATGATAAGTAAAGCAACTCTGTATGTAGGAACTTTGAAGATATGTAAGAAAGGTATAAGAAGTGAGAATACATTTTGTTGAGGGAAAAAATAAAATAATTTTGCCTTAAAATAAGACTGGCTATTTGGAGAAAAAAGGCGTGGGACAAAATGTGAATGCAAAAGAAATTTGTAGAAGGTTTGTGAAGGGAAAGCTTTAGAAAAGAATTTTATGTGTGGTCAGGATAGTCTAAGATTGAAATGAATGTATTTTAGGGGACTACTAGGAAGATGGCGGCGTAGGAGGACGCTGGGCTCACCGTGTCCTGCTGATCAATTTGATTCCACCCACATGGCCAAAATAACCCAGAAAACTGCCAGAAGACTAGCAGAATGGATTCCCCGGAGCCGAGTGTAGACAAGAGGCCCACGGAAGAGGGTAGGAAGGGCGGAGAGGTGGTGTGCGCAACACAGACTGGCGGGAGGGAGCCAGGGTGGAGGGTCAGCCCACTGGCAAAGCAGAGCCCGCAAGTCTGGCTTGCAAAAGCGGAGGGGGTGGATGGAGTGTGTTCGGACAGCAAGTGAGACCTAACAACTGGAAGGTTATAAGCTAACAGCTCTGCTCATAGAGCAGGAGAGCTACAGGACAATGGGAGGAAGAGTTGTTGAGCCCCGAAGACAGAACTCAGCTTGGCGGGTAACAAAGGCACTCACCAGCGCCATCTCCTTCGCCCATCCCCCAGCCAAAATCCCAAAGGGAACCAGTTCCTGTCAGGGAACTTGCTTGCACTGCGGAAAGACCCAACGCTGTGCTTCTGCGGATCCATCCATCCAACAGAAGGTATGACTCTCTCCCAGTGCCGCAGGGCCCCTCCCGAAGTGGATCACTGAAGGAAGCGAGCTGAGCCTGCCCCTCCTGCCCCTGTGCCCCTTGCCGATCCACCCCAGCTAATATGCCAAATCACCAGCACCACAATCCTAGCAGTGTGCAAGTAGCCCAGACGGGCCACGCCACCGACACTGAATCCCACCCCTAGGAGAGGGGAAGAGAAGGTATACACCAGTCTGACTGTGGCCCCAGTGGTGGGCTAGGGGTAGACATCAGGTCTGACTGTGGCCGCACCCACCAATGCAAGTTATTCAAGACAGCACAGGGGAAGTTCCCCGCAGTTCCGCACCACTCCAGGGACTATCCAAAATGACGAAAACGGAAGAATTCCCTTCAAAAGATTCTCCAGGAAATAACAACAGCTAATGAACTGATCTAAAAGGATTTAAACAATATAACAGAAAGTGAATTTAGAATAATAGTCATAAAATTAATCGCTGGGCTTGAAAACAGTATAGAGGAGAGCAGAAAATCTCTTGCTACAGAGATCAATGGACTAAGGAACAGCCAGGAGGAGTTAAAAAATGCTATAAATGAGCTGCAAAATAAAATGGAGATGACCAAAGCTCGGATTGAAGAGGCAGAGGAGAGAGTAGGTGAACTAGAAGATAAAATTATGGAAAAAGAGGAAGCTGAGAAAAAGAGATTTAAAAAATCCAGGAGAATGAGGGGAAAATTAGAGAACTAAGTGATGCACTAAGAGAAATAATCTACGCATACTTGGGATTCCAGAGGACGAAGAGAGAGGGAAAGGTGCTGAAGGTATACTTGAAAAAATAATAGCTGAGAACTTCCCTGAACTGGGGAAGGAAAAAGGCATTGAAATCCAAGAGGCACAGAGAACTCCCTTCAGACGTAACTTGAATCGATCTTCTGCACAACATATCATAGTGAAACTGGCAAAATACAAGGATAAAGAGAAAATTCTGAAAGCAGCAAGGGATAAACGTGCCCTCACATATAAAGGGAGACCTATAAGACTCGTGACTGATCTCTCTTTTGAAACTTGGCAGGCCAGAAAGGATTG
>NC_064817.1:68619552-68668841 GCF_023721935.1 Panthera uncia | reverse complement strand
ATTGCACCAAGAAGCATAAAATACCTAGGAATAAATCTAACCAAAGAGGTAAATGATCTGTATGCTGAACACTATAGAAAGCTTATGCAGGTAATTGAAGAAGATATAAAGAAATGGAAGACATTCCCTGCTCATGGAATGGAAGAATAAATATTGTCAAAATATCAATACTACCCAAAGCTATCTATACATTCAATGCAATCCCAACCAAAATTGCACCAGCATTCTTCTCAAAACTAGAACAAGCAATCCTAAAATTCATATGGAACCACAAAAGGCCCCGAATAGCCAAAGTAATTTTGAAGAAGAAGACCAAAGCAGGAGGCATCACAATCCCAGACTTTAGCCTCTACTACAAAGCTGTAATCCTCAACACAGCATGGTATTGGCACAAAAACAGACACATAGAACAATGGAATAGAATAGAAACCCCAGAACTAGACCCACAAACGTATGGCCAACTCATCTTTGACAAAGCTGAAAAAACATCCAATGGAAAAAAGACAGTCTGTTTAACAAATGGTGCTGGGAGAACTGGACAGCAACATGCAGAAGGTTGAAACTAGACCACTTTCTCACACCATTCACAAAAATAAACTCAAAATGGATAAAGGACCTGAATGTGAGACAGGAAACCTTCCAAACCCTAGAGGAGAAAGCAGGAAAAGACCTCTCTGACTTCAGCCGTAGCAATCTCTTACTTGACACATCCCCAAAGGCAAGGGAATTAAAAGCAAAAGTGAATTACTGGGACCTTATGAAGATAAAAAGCTTCTGCACAGCAAAGGAAACAATCAACAAAACTAAAAGGCAACCAACGGAATGGGAAAAGATATTTGCAAATGACATATCGGACAAAGGGCTAGTATCCAAAATCTATAAAGAGCTCACCAAACTCCACACCCGAAAAACGAATAACCCAGTGAAGAAATGGGCAGAAAGCATGAATAGACACTTCTCTAAAGAAGACATCCGGATGGCCAACAGGCACATGAAAAGATGCTCAACGTCGCTCCTCATCAGGGAAATACAAATCAAAACAACACTCAGATATCACCCCACGCCAGTCAGAGTAGCCAAAATGAACAAATCAGGAGACTATAGATGCTGGAGGGGATGTGGAGAAACGGGAATCCTCTTGCACTGTTGGTGGGAATGCAAATTGGTGCAGCCGCTCTGGAAAACAGTGTGGAGGTTCCTCAGAAAATTAAAAATAGACCTACCCTATGACCCAGCAATAGCACTGCTAGGAATTTGCCCAAGGGATACAGGAGTACTGATGCATAGGGGCACTTGTACCCGAATGTTTATAGCAGCACTCTCAACAATAGCCAAATTATGGAAAGAGCCTAAATGTCCATCAACTGATGAATGGATAAAGAAATTGTGGTTTGTATACACAATGGAGTACTACAGCGCAATGAGAAAGAATGAAATATGCCCCTTTGTAGCAACGTGGATGGACTGGAGAGTGTGATGCTAAGTGAAATAAGCCATACAGAGAAAGACAGATACCCTATGTTTTCACTCTTATGTGGATCCTGAGAAACTTAACAGAAACCCATGGGGGAGGGGAAGGAAAAAAAAAAAGAGGTTAGAGTGGGAGAGAGCCAAAGCATAAGAGACTGTTAAAAACTGAGAACAAACTGAGGGTTGATGGGGGGTGGGAGGGAGGGGAGGGTGGGTGATGGGTATTGAGGAGGGCACCTTTTGGGATGAGCATGGGGTGTTGTATGGAAACCAATTTGACAATAAATTTCATATATTGAAAAAAATGAAATGAATGTATTTTAAAAGTACACTAGTATGAGATTAAAGTTCTTTACTCTAGGTTAAAAAGACAAATTTTTTTTTGGATTGTTGGTCTGCTCTTGATAAGAAAATGTAAACAAAAGGGTTTTTCTTTATCTGTCCAGAAAACCAAAGTTTTTATGTTTTGTCTTTATCAGGTTTTTGATTACTTAAGTTAAAATGTCTCAATATTAAAGGAATTAAGATTTGCTAACAACTGTATGACTTCCTATATAATCTCTTATTGCCACCTTGGTTAACTATTCTAGAAATTATATGAAATTCCTCAAGTTTTAACATTTTCTGGTATAACATCATTACTTGAATTATTGAAATGTTATGTGCCACAGAAGTAATAAGATTTCCTTGCCAGTCACATTATAATGGACTCTCATATCAGATCTTTTGCCATGTGCATTTATTGAGGGTTTTTTATCATTTATAGTAATCGTTCGGATGTTCTTGCAAAGTGAGTTTTGTCTTCAAGGATATTCATGAAACGGAATTTTTTTTACAATTATTCTTATTTAATATCTTTAAGATCATAAAACTTAACTGGACAAGAATTTCCAGAACAAAAAAGCTGCATGAAAACAGGTAGAATTGGTAATAGGAATAAATTAATTGAGAAAGATGATTATACTTTTTGTGACTCTTGTTTGAAACATTGGTGGTTCTCTAATGTTTTGTTCCTCCAGATAAAGGAAACTTTCTCTTAAAATATCCATGACATACAGAAATGTGATAAAGTGTTCCTTTGTGACAAATTGAAACATTTAACTCTTCTCCCAACTTGGACCCTCCAAAATTCAGAAACTCTTGAGTATTCTTTCTTCCATGCCAATTATAATTATTTACATAAGTTCAATAAGAATGTTTTCCTTGTAACAGGAAACCATTGGAAACATTGGTTATATTAAGAAGGCTTTGACTGGAATGTCATATTTGAGAGGCACACATAGACTCGGATATGACCAGACAGCTCTAAGGAATTAAGGTTGACTTTATGGAGCCAAAAAAGCCTTTGGAAATGTTGGCCTGACACCTTGCTTACAGGGTTCTGAGCAGCCTTACCAGGTGAGTAAAGAATGTCATTTTTGGCAGGTGCAGGAAACTCAGGATATTTTGGGGAACCTCAAGAAGAGGAATTCTCCCAAATATATAGGTATTGCAGGCATTTTTGATGGCAAATATATCACTTGGCTTATGGCCTCAAGTGTCTGTTAAAAGTTCAATCTAGATATTCCTTAAAAAGTTTTCAGCAAAGCATATTTTAAAAGATCTATATGATCAATCACTATTCTTGCCGAGCTTATGTAAATAATTAGGCCAAGTTTGTTAAAACTGGACTTGTGTTATAAACAAATTAGTCTTGATTTGGTCAACTCTGGAAATAAGGGTGAATCTAGAGAGAAACTCTTAATACACCTTTCAACAACACACCTTTGTGGATGTTAAATTCTAGTTTTGATTAATTGTTTTTAAGTATATGTTGTTTGCCTAAGTGTGACAACTTCAGGTAAACTTCAGAGAAACTGTCACAATAGGTCATGTATAAACAATATTCATGCTTGTTATTCTGTGGTGTTAATAAAGAGACCCCATGGGCATATGATTATTTTAACAGCTGGAAAACGGGATGGATTCCCCAGCAATTGTATAACTCAACTATCATCTTGACCAATTCTGTGTGGCTGGAATGACAAAATTATTCCTTAAAAGCTGGAGTGTACCTCACTCCATGGGATTGACTATGGACTTATGGAAATAATGGATAGCCCCACCTTCCTTATGATTGGATTGGATGATGCACTTGGGGATGCCCTTACCTCCTTGGACAAGTCTTCTCTCACTTGTTGGTGATTCCTCATAATTAAGATATTGTTAAGGCTAGACATAAAACAAAGAGGGCTTCTTGATGGTTTTATCCCTTGGCCATATTTGTCCCAAGAACTGACTCTATTGATATAAAATTGCAAATAGAGGCTTTAGCCAAGCATACAGTGGCCAACTTTAATCAAGTCTGACATGATTACCCACAAATTCAAAAGGTGGTCCTCCAAAATTGAATGGCCCTTGATATCTTGACTGTAGCTCAAGGAAGAATCTATTCCTTTATTAAAACAGAATGCTATGTATATACTCCCAATTACCACAAAAATGTGACAGGGTTACTAGAAGATATGAATACTCAAATTGGTGCTTTAAATTTTTTTAAGCTTATTTATTTATTTTGAGAGAGAGAGACAGAGAGAGAGAGAGAGAGAGCATATGGGGGAGGGGCAGAGAAAGAGGGAGAGAGAGAGAGAATCCCTCTCTCAGGGTCTGCACTGGCAGGATGGAGCCCAATGCGAGGCTCAAACTCATGAACCATGAGAACATGTCCTGAGACAAAACCAAGAGTCAGGCACTTAACCAACTGAACCACCCAGGCAACCCTCAAATTGGCGCTTTAAACAATCTCTCTCTAATCTTAAATTGATTAAACTCTTGGACTTGAAGTAGATTTTGGTCAACAATCAAAGGTATTTTGTTCAGGCTTCTCTTTCTCATAATAATAAGTTATTTTGCTATCTTTTCTGATGTCTCCACCTGTTGCCAAGATTCCTTCACTGCCATACCTTCAAACGAACAGATTATCCTTTCTACTCAGGGAAATTCATATATGTTGTCTACCTTGAATTTGGCTGCCTCTGCCATTCATAATTCCTACATATAATTCCCAACTGAGCAATGCTGACCCATAAGTAGGGACATCTCTATGCCCCTCATTCAGCAGAAAGAAGCTACTGAAGATGACATATATGCCCAGATGACAAAAAAATTTTATTATCAGTCTGTCAGGGGGAAATATAGAGGCTGCTTTTAGGCAACAGGCTTGAGCAATGGAAACTTAAGCAAGGCAAAGGGCCTATAGCCACCACTGAGCTGAATGCAAACAAGCTTATTAAGCAACCTACCTCAAAATAGCCATAGTCCCTAACTGACATATTACAATGGGGCATAGTTCCTAAGATTACCAAAAAAGGGGCAATTCCATACATCCTCATACCTCCTCATTCCACCCTATAATTGTGGCCTCTCACCATCGCCTCATCTCAGATAGTTTCTCCTTTGCTGTCCTGCCCACTGCTCCCTTCCAGTGTATTCTATAAATTCCCATCTCTTTAAAAAAAAAACATAGAATAATATTTAAAAATAAAACACAAAACACCAAGTTGGACACCTTAAATATATGCAATTCCTAATTTTTTTCAATTATACTTCAATAAAGCTTAAAAATAAACTAGAAAGGATAAAAGACCTAAATGTATAATACCTGAAACCATAAAAATCCTAGAAGAAAGCATAGGAAGTAAATTGTCTGACACTGGATGTAGTTAGGTGTGTCTCTGGAGGCAAAGAAAATAAGAGGAAAAATAAACTATTGGGATCACATCAAAATAAAAAGCTTCTTCACATGAAAGGAACGGTGAACAAAACAGAAAGACAACCTACTAAATGGAAGAAGACATTTGCAAATAATATGCCCCATAAAGGGTTATTATCCAAAATATATAAAGAACCAATAAAATTCAACACCCAAAACAAATCCAATTACAAAATAAGCAGAAGACATGAATAGAAATTTTTCTAAAGACATACAGATGGGCAACAGATAAACAAAAACATGTTCATCATCAGTCATCATGGTGGAAATTCAAATCAAAACTGCAATGAGATATCATCTCACATCTGTCAGAATTGTTAATATCAACAATACAAAAAAATGACAGGTGCTGGTGAGGATGTGGAGAAAGGGAAACCCCCTTGCACTGTTGGTGAGAATGCAAACTTGTGCAGCCACTGTGGAAAACAGTATGGAGGTTTCTCAAAATGTTAAAAATAGAACTACCCTACAGTAAAGCAATAGCACTATGGGTATTTACCCCCAAAATACAAAACACTAATTCAAGGAGATACATGCACCCCTATGTTTATTGCAAGATTATTTACAATAATAAATAAATTGCAATAATAAATCCATAAATTATGGAAGCAGCCCAGTGTCCATCAATAGATGAATGAACAGGGGCTCCTGGGTGATTCAGTTGGTTGAGCATCTGACACTTGATTTCATCTCAGGTCATGATCCCAGGATTGTGGAATCGAGCTCTACATCAGGCACCGTGCATATGGAGCATGTTTAAGATTCTCTCTCTCTCCCTCTACCCCTCTCCCACTTGCTCTCTCTTGATAAAATATAATAAAATTTATAAAAAATTTAAAAAATAAAAAATAGATGACTGAATAAGGAAGACATGGTATATATATATTGTGTGTGTGTGTGTATATATATATATATATATATATATACATATATACACAATATACTATATATATATACACAATACATGTATGTATACACACACACACACACACACAATGGGACATTATTCAGCCATAAAAAAATTAAATCTTGCCAGTTTTAATGACAAGGATGGAGGTAGAGAGCATAATGCTAAGTTAAATAAATCAGTCAGAGAAAGACAAATACCATATGGTTTCACTCATGTGAAATTTAAGAAACAAAACAAATGAGTGAAGGAAAAAGAGAGACAGTGTGAGACAAACCAAGAAACAAACTCTTAACTATAGAGAACAAACTGATGGTTACCAGAGGGAAAGTGGGTGGGAGTGCTGGGTGAAATAGGTGTTGGGGATTAAAGAGTACACTTATAATGATGAGCACTGAATAATGTATGGAATTGTAGAACCACAATACTGGACACCTTAAAATAATAAAACATTGCATGTTAACTATACTGGAATTAAAATTAAAAACTTAATAATTAAAAAAAAAACAAAATAAGGGCACCTGGGTGGCTCATTTGGTTAAGTGTCTGATTCAATTTTGCTCAGATCATGATCTCACAGTTCATGAGTTTGAGCCCTGTGTGGGGCTCTGTGCTGACAACATGGAGCCTGCTTGGGGTTCGTTCTCTCTCTCTCTCTCTCTCTCTCTCTCTCTCTCTCTCTCCCCCTTCCCCCTCTCATAATAAATAAAGAACAAAAAAAATTGGGGCACCTGGGTGGCTCAGTCAGTTGAGGTCCGACTCTTGATTTCAGCTCAGTCATGGTCTCGCAAAGCCCTACATCAAGCTCGTGCTGACAGCACAGAGCCTGCTTGGGATACTCTCTCCCACTCCCTCTGCCCCTGCTCATCTCTCTCTCTCTCTCTCTCTCTCTCTCTCTCTCTCTCTCTCTCAAAATAAACATTAAACATTAAAAAAAAACCCAGATAGAATGTAGATATAAAATAATAACTAAAAGGCTTGTATATTAAATAATTTAATTGTAACAATAATCCTAGGAGGTAGGTGTCTTATTACTCCCAGTTCACAAATGATGAAAATGAGATTTGAAATGGTTAAATTGCTTCCCAAATTTCACAGGTAGTAGTAGTGATAGATTCTTCATTGAAATCTGATGATGTTTTCTCCAGAGCCTATACTTATAGCCATTAGGTTGTTTTTAATTGAGGCATGAGGAAGAAATTGTCAAGGGAGCACAACTTAGCCCCAGTGACATTCTTTATTTAATTTTATCTACTTAGGAGATGTTCCATTCCAAAATATCTGCTAGGTAGATATCTGAAGCCTCCTGTGCAATGCTATATTAAACTATAAATCAATGTTCTTAAACATTGTGTGCCTGTTTTTAAAATAAGCAAAATTACCTGTTACATTTTAGCTTATTTAGAACTAGACCATCTACTAGCTTTTTAAACAGATGAAATCCATGCAAGATTCATTCTTTAAGTCTGGTTCTTAAAGAAAAATGAATGCAGTATATTCACATAATCATATATATACGTACTTAGATATAGTTGTAGATAGATTACTTTTGTTAAATGAATGAATGAGATATTGATGGGATTTGTAGAATCATAAATCTCAGGGTAGAAAGGAACATGAAAAGTCAATGTACATCTATATTAAATCATCATGTTGTGCACCTTATAAAAACATCACATTGCACAATTTGAATTTATACGATTTATTAGTCACTCATATATCAATAAAGCGTGGGGGAGGAAAGTCATCCAATCTATTTCACTGCCCAACTGATACTCGAATCCTCTATTAAGCATCCCATCAAGTGGTCATCCAACATCTGTTTGAACATGTTCACTAATGGCAAATGCACTATATACTTAAGTAAGTCTATTCCATCTTTGGATACCTTGGACTAACAAGTTGTACTTCACCTTTGGATGAAAACTTTCTTTTAAGTTCACCCTCTATAACAACATAACAAATGGTACACACTGAAACAGAAAGTGCGCAAGGAGTGGATACCAAATGAATTAGTCTGTTTTTGAAACTCTCATAACCCCAGATTAGAGCCCCTGAACTTGTCCATTTTGCAGGTGAGGAAACTTGGGACCAATGAATCACCTTGTGCAAGATCATAGGACTATTTAGTATCAATAAAATAAGATTAGAATTCAGGTCTTCTGATTCCCATCCCAGTGATCTTTAAAGTATATTTTCCTATGATATCCCTACTGGTTTAAGAACATGGACTCTAAAGATGGCCTGGATTTGAATCCAATCTTTACAACATAGTAGTTGTTTAACCTGAGACAAGCTACTTACCCTCTCTGCCTAAATTTCTACATCTGAAAAACACAGATAATATTGGTACCTTTCATATGATTTTAGGTGGGGTATATGTGTTTCTATATGTGATGTTCTTAAAGCAGTGCAGGAAATATAGTAAACTTTTTTAGTAAATATTGGCTATTATTATTATCATTCATATTCTTTCAAACTTACATAACACTCCCAATCCACAACCATATTACCAGTGAGTTCCTATGACTCTTTAGTCTCCCTAAAACATATTTCAATCTGGAGCATTCCTCCTCTCTATTCAGGAAAAAAAAAATATATATATATATATATATATGTATATATTTATTAGCATATATATTTTTACTAGTATTTTATTATTATTATTTTATTATTATATTATTATATTATTATTATTTTACTAGTAATTTGTTAGTATATACATATATATATATATGTGTATGTGTGTGTGTGTGTGTGTGTGATATATGTGTGTGTGTGTGTGTGTGTGTGTGTGTATGTGTGTGTGTGTCCTATTGTGTCCTATAGCCTGGGCAGTAACTTGGGTAAACTTTCTGACTCTGGAACCCAAAGAGAAAGACTTTTCTCCACAGCACACCCAGAATTTTTTAAACATACCCAAAAGAAGATATAAATAAACAGATACAAAAAACTATAAAAAGAAGAAAATCATTACTATAAAAGTCCTCTCTGATCCCAGGAGAAAGCTTGCAAAAGCATACAATTAACTCTCTGGAATTCAGATCAATGGAAACAAAAGCCATCTAAACACCTTTTCACAGGCTTTCTATATAAATAAATATCAACTACCAAGTGCAAACTCATGGCTAGATCACTCCACACATAAATCCATTTATAATCTACTCATAGAGAAGTCTATCCTTCCTTAAATTACATTAACTGGAAAGTATCATACCAGAAAGAAGTCAGATACTAAAGAGATCTACTTTCCAGATTTATGTAAAATTAGGAAACCAAAGATTTTGCCTACAGCTATTTAGATTAACCTAAATACTAAAACTGTATTTACAGCTGTTTAGAAGTAATTACTGACATAATCATTCATTTTAACATAAAAAGTGCCTCTACTCTATAGTAAATCTATGCAAAATGTTTGGCTGAATACGTGTTCTCCTCAAGTGTCAAGGTTATAGAATAAAAGAAAATAGAACAAAAATGCAAAACGTCCTTTTCTCTTCATGTATCATAATGCATAAAGAAGACATTTAAGCCAAAAAAAAATCTTGAGTAGACAGAAAACTAACCATAGTGAAGTAATAAGGATGTTAGCTATATATTAACACTGGGTCAGGTGATAGCTATTAATTCTCTTATTTAAGGTTTTGTAAGATAGCGGGGGAGAAAGAGGAGAGTAAAAGATAAATGGGACCAAAAAATATGGACACAGTGACCACCCGTAAATATAGACATGGCTTTTGAAAAATTTTAGAAATCCTTTTTTGTCTATGCCATATTGGGAACAATTAACACAGTGCAGATATACTGATATGATAAAAATTCCAATCATGTAACAAAAATGTAGTTGACAACTTGTATATTATGCAATTATGACTGTCATTTTATTACTGTTATTAATTTATTAGTATAATTGCATTTTTTTCAATGTCATAATATGGTAATAAAGGACTTGTCATTACTAAGTTAACCTCCAAACATCTCCGACCTCAGGGGAAGAAGCTGCATGTTTTCAGTCCAAAATGAGCTGTCAGTTACCACAATGACACCTTGATGGCTACATTATCTTCTAATTAAATGTCTCAACAAACTTCTGCTTTTGATTGACAGGTAGTTAAGACTATCATTGTCCACAGGGCAGTTTCTTTATACTTCAAAAATAATTTTCTCAATATTTCAAGAGTAATTTTCAGCACTGAATCAGGAATACAAGATTTTAAAAATTAAAATACCCTCAATAATATATTTATTAGTGTGCATCTGGCACTGGTAGAAGCAAAGAAAATTATACTGTTATGTATATCTGTTGCCCAATCCATTGTGTTGCAGTGAAAAATTTATTAAGAAATTTCTATGGTATTCTTTGTTAATATTATAGAGCACATAGACTAATTTCATTTCTGTCCTATGTGCAATTTTTCCATGACTGAAATAATTGAGAGCCACAAGCAATGGATGCTTGTAAATGCTTTATGATCATTATTCCTCTTACCATTCTCAAGTCCAGTGTGTTCAATATTGTAAGAGAAAATCTAAAAGAATGAAATCCTGCCATTTGCAATAAAGTGGATGGAGCTAGAGTGTATTGTGCTAAGCAAAATATGTCAGTTAGAGAAAGACAAATACCATATGATTTCATTCATATGTGGAATTTAGGAAACAAAACAGATGAACATATGGGAAGGGGAAATAAAAGAGAGAGGGAAACAAACCATAAGAGATTCTTCATGATAGAGAACAATCTGAGGGTTGATGGAGAGGTGGGGCATGGGCTAAATGGTTGATGGGTATTAAGGAGGGCACTTGCTATGATGAGTCCTGGGTGTTATATGTAAGTGATGAATCACTAAATTCTACTCCTGAAACTAATATTACACTATATATTACCTAACTATAATTTAAATAAAAATTTGAAAAAAAAACAATATTCTAGGGCAAGATAGATCACATATAACACATACATTGAATACCTTCTCCTTTTTCCTGTTACTTTCCTTAGTATATGGACCACTAAAGGAATCCATTCCATATTACATTGGTCACAATACTGACATTAATATTTTCATTGTTTCATATTGAAAGAAAACTTGTCTTAGATGAGGCTAAAATATTTGTTCAATTTTAATAATTCTTAAATTGTAGGAAAATAAATGGGCAGAAAAGCTGTCAAAATAGAATTTTTGTGTACCACATCCTGAAATTACTACAAATTGTATAGTCAAGCATCCAAGTACAAAGCCACTGGAAAGTTAAATTAAGATGAGCCACATGAATTTCGGCTACTTTTATTAGACTACTAAAACTTTTTTTTAATTTGAAAACTGGTATATTCATAAAGGAAACTTTTTAAAAAATAAGTATCTCTCATAATGAAATGAAAGTAACATAGCTGGAGAAATTCTACCAGTAAAGTGAAATCCCATTAAAACCCAACATTATCAGTAATGAATTAGAGATATCTTTTCAATTACCAGGATGCAATTTTCTTTCACAAAGAAGTAAAGTTTAGTTCTTTCAAGTTTTTTCATTAAGTGTTCTATCTTGGATGACTGCATTTTAAAATATATAGAGAATCTTTAAAATAGGTTTTATATTGTTGCTTTAAGAAAACTGAAAATTTCAATAGAAAAGACGACTTGTATACAAACACACAGACCCTTCTCAAAATGCTAACAGATGGAGGAGGCCAAATGGGGAGAAATGCTACAAATGGCCCTGATCTTAATCTGAGCTTTATGTGTATATACATTATTTGGAAACAATTGCTTCTTCATTTGAATGAGCAATGACATCTTTTTCAAGTTACAGAATAACCTGACTTCTCAGAATGTGAAACAAATTTGGGGAGGTAATTACCCTTTTCTCCCATCAAATGTGGGTAAAACCTAGCCTAAAGCAACCATCACAACTCCCAGTTGCCCTGAATATTCCTTCAGTAATCAAAGCATATATATCTTTGTGAGTTACAAGGGTTAATTTTATGGCAATATTATATTCAGCAAAAATGTACTAAACATCTACTTTGTGCTGAACACTTTCATAATCACTGCATAGTTTAACATAATCATTATGTACACATATCATTGTATATAAAAAAGCAGAAGTATAATGAAAATCCCCATGTTGGGAGGGGGCAGGTGTGGTAAAGAGAGGTGAATTCCACTGCAATGTAACATAAGAATCATAATAAAGCTGCCTCTTATTTATGGTGGAAAAGTTGGTCCGGAGTAACTTAATTCTAAAATGTAACTGACATTGCCTATTCTCCTTCAATAAAAGATACTGTATACTCATGAAAAACAGCTGTCTAGGTTACAAAAGTAAATCTTGAAGTCACTAAAATGTGTGAGTACAAAGTGGGCAATTATTTAAAAAGAAAAAAAATGTTGACAGAGCCAAGAGGAACTTTACAAACTCAACAGATCTTAGAATCTAAAGATACAAATTAAGAAATAATGTAAGTAGTTAGCTGAGCTTTCTGATCAGCTTATTTTTCAGATAAAGAAGCATTTGTCGTATGTTTAACTATCATAAGAATAAATCTAGTAAATCTAGTTATACATCAAAGGCACAGTAAGACAGAAACAAATGTGAATTAGGCAAGCAGCTCATAGCTAAAATAACTTTTACCATCATTTTACAAGTTTCACCTTAACTTTGAAATATTTTCTATAAAAATAATTCAAAGACAGTGGAAAATTGATATAATTAGGTGTTTTCAAATTGAAAAAATCTTTACAACAGCATTTTGAACAAGAAATTAAAGACTTGTGGATGAACGTTTCATCTGCAAAGGGCTTAGTTTGCGGGTGTGTTGAGGTAGTACTACTCCATGTAGCTATATTGTTTTACAGCTAAAAACCTAAGTAAGTTGCATAAAATGCACTCACATATTTTACTTTATTATAAAACTTCATATCGCTTCTCGGCCTTTTGGCTAAGATCAAGTGTATTATAAAACTTCATAAAGACATCAACAAAACCACTTCATCATTTGTCTAAGAGGCCAGGGAGATTGCATCAGAGTAAACCAGAGAATCAAGTGTTTCTCTGAAGCCTCTCTTTTAACTACAATATATTAAGTATGCAGAAAAAAATTGGGTTCAAAGAGGAAGCAAATTAAATATAGCATGTTTAATTAGACTGTAAATCAGTCTCAAATGAAAATTCTAAAGAGAAAGAAACAGAAACTCGAGTAGGCCAAAAAGGTCAAAACACTAGTGGAAATTATGGAATTATATCATTTTTTATGACAGCCATTGTATCAGGCATTCCATCTAATGATGCTGCAATACCCTACCATATTCAAACTTTTTTAGGGCTCAGAAGGAAATCCATACACACAACATGTTCAGGAACCATATTATATCCTGTTATAAAATGGGTACTTATTATATGGAAATTTCATTTATAAAAATGTCATTTCAGTACTAGGATAATGACAATGAGTTTCATTAATGGCTAGTCCTGGGTCACCTATGGAACTATCTTATAAAATTTTATATCTCATTCTTAGGGTACCTATACATTCCAGTTTGTCTGAAAGTGCTTCCTGATTTATGCCAGTTGTACTGATGTAATTATTATTGGTAACCCCTTTCACCCTCTAAAGTATTCTGGTAAGAAGATAAATTATATGGCCTCCCTATTAATATCCCACTGACCAAAAATAAATATCTAGAATTATCTACTGGAGGAAATATCTTCACTTCCTCCTTTATCCAGAGATTGCTCTTCAGACAGCAGTATGAGTACAACATGAAACATTTTCTAGGCCATAATATGATATGACCTCCGAGGATTATCACTCACATTTCAGCTACCACTTCACACACTTAGCCTGATTCACTTGCAGCAGAGTAATTTAACAGCCTCCTACAATCTGACTGAATTCCAATAAATTCTCCTTTTGTCATTATTCTTGTCAGAAAAAGATTTCATTTAAAAGGCTTCTGAAATGTTCCACATAAAATGAAATCATATAATCACAGGACCACCTATTCCTAGTACAACTAACCTCCTATGATAGGGTTGCTATATATTTAGTGTTCAGGCAGCTGCTCACATACCAATATAACTGACAAATTATTTACCCAGAAAGCAGAAAGGCACTTGCTGTCACTGGGTAGTAATATAGGTTGTATCAAATCATATTGGGAGCCAGATGTGACCCATGGACTGTGAACTTGGGCTTGATTGTGGCTTGGCTTTTAGAAGCATTTTAATCAAAGAAGGTCAAAGCTCTTTTTTTTTTAATTGTATAATATTCTGAAAAGGAGGCTACTTATCACCCGATAATAAGATTACCAAATTGACACTTTGTGTGGGTAGAATTGTGGTTTTTTCATTGCCTTAACTATTCAAATTATGTTTTTGTATGTGACTGTATACGTTTCTGTATAGGACTCTAAAGCCAGTAAAACTATATTTGTGAATGGATTGTGTATTATACAATATATGTGTATAAATGGGCTACATCCCTTTTCCTTGGTTTACTGTCTTTCAACAAGATAATGCCAGTAACAACTACTATTGTATTGTCTGTGTGTAGACTCTACATATAATACTGAACCCTCAAGAATAAACTCAAGTAAAATAAAATTACTAAGCCTAGTAAAATGTTGTGTTAACTCCAGTATATATGTAACACATTTCACTAGATTCCTTTAAGAACTTTTTAAAAAAGTTTTAATTTAAATACCAGTTAGTTAACATAGAGTGTAATATAAGTTTCAGGTGTACAATATAGTGATTCAACACTACCATATAACATCCAGTGCTCATTACAAGCACAATTCTTAGTCCCCATCACCTATTTCAATCATCCCCACCCAACTCCTCTCTGGTAACCATAAATTGATCTCTATAATTAAGAGTCTATTTCTTGGTTTGTCTCACTCTCTCTTTTTTTCCTGATTTGCTTGTTTACTTTGTTTCTTAAAATAGAAATATAGTGAAATAATACTGTAGTGATCTTTCTATGACTTATTCTTCTTAACATAATACTCTCTAGCACTATCCATGTCATTGGAAATGGCAAAATTTCATTATTTTTTATAGCTAATATTTCATTATATAATTTTAAGCCTTTTTTTTCTTTATTCACATCTTCTTTATCCATCCATCAGTTGATGGACATTAAGGCTGTTTCCATAATTTGGCTATTGTAGATAATGCTGCTATAAATAACAGGTAAATGTCACCCTTTGCATTAGTATTTTTATATTTTAGGGGTAAACACCAAGAATTGTAATTGTTGAATCATAGGGTAGTTCTATTCTTCACTTATTGAGCAACCTCCATACTGTTTTCCAGAGTGGCTGCAACAGTTTGCACTCCCATCAGCAGTACAAGAGGGTTCCACTTTCTCCACATCCTCACCAGAACCTGTCATTTCTTGTACTGTTGATATTAGCCATTATGACAGATGTGAGATGATATCTCATTGTAGCTTTGATCAGTATTTCCCTGATGATTAACGAAGTTGAGAATCTTTTCATGTGCTTAATGGCCATCTGCTTGTCTTTTTGGAAAAAAACATCTATTCATGTTATTTGTCTACTTTTTAATGAGACTATTTGCTTTTAGAGTGTTGAGATTTATAAGTTCTTTATATTTTTTGAATACTAACACTTTATCAGATATGTCATTTGCAATCATATTCTCCCATTCTGTACTTGTCTCAAGTTAACAATTGTTTATCAGAGATGTTGGGCTGTTTTTTTTTTTTTTTTTTTTAGTGCAGTTTTTATGTGGATTGGTATCAGGGTAATGCTGCCATCATAGAATGAATTTGGACTTTACCCTTCTTTTTCATTTTTTGGATTAGTTTGAGAAGAATAGGTAGTAACTCATTTAAATATTTGGGGTTGCCTGGGTGGCTCAGTCAGTTAAGCGTCCGACTTCAGCGGAGGTCATAATCTCACAGTTTGTGAGTTCAAGCCCCATATCCGGCTCACTGATATAAGCACAGAGCCAGCTTCAGAACCTCTGTCACCCTCTCTCTGCTGCTCCTTAGTCTTGTGTGTTTTATTTCTTTCTCAAAAATAAACAAAAATGTAAAATACATGCATACATGCATACATACATACATACATATTTGGTAGCATTCCCCTGTGAAGCCCTGGACTTTTGTGTTTTGATTACTGATTCAATTTCTTTTCATTACTGATTCATCAATCTGTTCAAATTTTCTATTTTTTGTTTTCTATTTTCTGTTTGTTTTTGTAGTTTCTTTTTCTCTTTGTTCTTCCAAATTCTTATTTAAATTCCAGTTATTGGGGGCGCCTGGGTGGCTCAGTCGGTTAAGCGGCCGACTTCGGCTCAGGTCATGATCTCTTGGTCCGTGAGTTCAAGCCCCGCGTCGGTCTCTGTGCTGACAGCTCGGAGCCTGGAGCCTGTTTCAGATTCTGTGTCTCCCTCTCTCTGACCCTCCCCCATTCATGCTCAGTCTCTCTCTGTCTCAAAAATAAATAAACGTTAAAAAAAAATAAAAATAAATTCCAGTTATTGGACATTGCCTCCCAGGAGCTGAAGGCAGAGGAAAGACTCTTTGAATGGCAGTGTAGGAGGATGCTGGGCTCACCTCGTCCTGCTGATAACTTAGTTCCACCCACATCTACCTAAAAAACCCAGAAAACCACCAGAAGAGTATCAGAACGGACTCTCCAGAGCCAAGCATAGACAAGAGGCCCACGGAAGAGGGTAGGAAGGGCAGACAGGCGGTGCATGCTACACGGACTGGTGGGAGGGAGCTGGGCAGGGGACGGGCAGCCCACCCAGGAAGTTAGAGCCACCGAGTCTGGCTTGCAAAAGCAGAGGGGCCAGACTCCATGAGTTCTGACAGCCAGCGGGACTTACCATCTGGAAAGTTAAAAGACAACAGCTCTGCTCCTGGAGAACAGGGAGGGCAAGAGGACACTGAGAGGGATGGTTGTTGAGCCCCAGAAGACAGAGCTCAGCTAGGCAGGGGAACAAAGGCACTGGCAAGCACCATTTCTCTCTCCCATCCCCCAGGTGAAATTCCAAAGGGAACCAGTTCCCATCACCAAACTTGCTTGCACCATGAAAACACCCAATGCTGTGCTTCTGTGGATCCTTCTCTCTGATGGGTCTTCCTCCCTCTCTGTGCTGCAGGGACTCTCCCAAAGCAGACCACTGAAGGCAAAGCAAGCTGAGCCTGCCCCTCCCACCCCTATGCACCTTGCTGATCCACCCAGGCTAATACGCCAGATCCCATAGAAGCAGCACCGCAAGCCTGGCAGTGTGCAAGTAGCCCAGACAGGGGCCACACCACTCCACAGTGATTCTTGACCCTGGGAGAGGGAAAGACAAGGCACACACCAGTCTGACCATGGCCCCAGCAGTGGGCTGAGGACAGACATTGGGTCTAACTACAGCCCCGCCCACCAACACAAGTTACTCCAGACAGCACAGGGGAAGTGCCCTGCAGTTCCGCACCACTCCAGGGACTATCCAAAATGACAAAACAGAAGAATTATCCTCAAAAGAAAACCAGAAACAAGCAACAGCTAACGAATTGATCAAAAACGATTTAAGCAATGTAACAGAACAATAATTTAGAATAATAGTTATAAAATTAATCGCTGGGATTGAAAAAAGTATAGGGGACAGCAGAGAATCTATTGCTACAGAGATCGAGGGACTAACAAATAGTCATGAGGAGCTAAAAAAAATACTATAAATGAGGTGCAAAATAAAATGGAGGTGACCATAGCACAGATTGAAGAGGCAGAGGGGAGAATAGGTGAACTGGAAGATAAAATTATGGAAAAAGAGGAATCTGAGACAAAGAGAGATTAAAAAATCCAGGATCAAGAGGGGAGAATTAGAGAACTAAGTGATGCAATCAACTGGAACAATATCCGTATTATAGGAATTGCAGAAGATGAAGAGACAGAGAAAGGGGCTGAAGGTGTACTTGAACAAATCAGAAATGAGAACTTCCCTGATCTGGGAAAGGAAAAAGGCACTGAAATCCAAGAGGCACAGAGAACTCCCTTCAGACGTAACTTGAGTCGATCTTCTGCATGACATATCACAGTGTAACTGGCAAAATACAAAGATAAAGAGAAGATTCTGAAAGCAGCTAGGGATAAACAGGCTCTAACTTACAAAGGTAGACATATAAGAATGGTAGCAGACCTATCCACTGAAACTTGGCAGACCAGAAAGAAATGGCAGGAAATCTTCAATGTGATGAACAGAAAAAAAAAAATATGTAGCTGAGAATCCTTTATCTAGCAAGTCCGTCATTCAGAATAGAAGGAGAGATAAAGGTCTTCCCAAACAAACAAAAACTGAAGGAATTCACCACCACTAAACCAGCCCTACAGGAGATCCTAAGGGGTATTCTGTGGGTGAAATGTTGCAAGGACCACAAAGTACCAGAGACATCACTACAAGCATGAAACCTACAGATAACACAATGACTCTAAACCATATATTTCCATAATAACACTGAATGTAAATGGACTAAATGCTCCAACCAAAAGACATAGGGTATCAGAATGGATAAAAAAACAGGAGGACCCAACTATTTGCTGTCTATAAGAGACTCATTTTAGACCTGAGGACACCTTCAGATTGAAAGTGAGAGGATGGAGAACTATCTATCATGCTACTGGAAGTCAAAAGAAAGCTGGAGTAGCCATATTTATATCACACAAACTAGACATTAAATTAAAGGCTGTTACAAGAAATGAAACAGGGCATTATATAAAAATTACAGAGTCTACCATCAGGAAGAGCTAACAATTATAAATGTCTATGCACCAAATACGGGAGCCCACAAATATATACAACAATTAATCACAAACATAAGCAACCTTATTGATAAGAATGTGGTAATTGCAAAGAACTTTAATACTCCACTTACAATAATGGATAGATCATCTAGACACATGGTCAATAAAGAAACAAGGGCCCTGAATGATACATTGGATCAGATGGACTTGACAGATGTATTTAGAACTCTGCATCCTAAAGCAACAGAATATACTTTCTTCTTGAGTGCACATGGAACATTCTCCAAGATAGATCACATACTGGGTCACAAAACAGCCCTTCATAAGTATACAAGAATTGAGATCATACCATGCATACTTTCAGACCACAATGCTATGAAGCTTGAAATCAACCACAGGAAAACTGGAAAACTTCCAAAAGCATGGAGATTAAAGAACACCGACTAAAGAATGAATGGGTCAACCAGGCAATTAGAGAAGAAATTAAAAAATATATATATGGAAAATTCGAAAATGAAAATACAACAATCCAAACGCTTTGGGATTCAGAGAAGGCAGTCCTGAGAGGAAAATACATTGCAATCCAAGCCTATCTCAAGAAACAAAAAAAAATCCCAAATACAAAATATAACAGCACACATAAAGGAAATGGTAGCAGAGTAGCAAAGACACCCCAAACCTAGCAGGAGAGAAATAATAAAGATCAGAGCAGAAAAAAACAATATAGAGTCTAAAAAAACTTTAGAGCAGATCAATGAAACCAAGAGTTGGGTTTGTGAAAAAATAAACAAAATTGATGAACCTTTAACCAGACTTCTCAAAATGAAGAGAGATATGACCCAAATAGATAAAATCATGAATGAAAATAGAATTATTACAACCAATCGCTCAGAAATACAAGCAATTATCAGGGAATACTCTCAAAAATTATATGCCAACAAACTGGACAACCTGGAAGAAATGTACAAATTCCTAAGCACCCACACACTTCCAAAACTCAAACAGGAAGAAATAGAAAACTTGAACAGACCCATAACCAACGAAGAAACTGAATCAGTTATCAAAAATCTCCCAACAAATAAGAGTCCAGAACCAGATGGCTTCCCTGGGGAATTCTACCAGGCGATCAAAGCAGACATAATACCTATCCTTCTCAAGCTATTCCAAAAAATATAAAGGGAAGGAAAACGTCCAGACTCATTCTATGAAGCCAACATTACTTTCATCCCATACCATATAGAGACCCAGCAACAAAAGAGAACTACAGGCCAATATCCCTGATGAATATGGATGCAAAAATTCTCAATAAGATAGTAGCAAATCGAATTCAACAGCATATAAAAAGAATTACTCACCATGATCAAGTGGGATTCATTCCTGGGATTCAGGGACTGTTCAACATTCACAACTCAATCAATGTGATACATCACATTAATAAAAGATAAGAACCATATGATCCTGTCAATCGATGCAGAAAAAACATTTGACAAAATTCAGCATCCTTTCTTAATAAAAACCCTCCTAAAACTCGGGATAGAAGGAACATACTTAAACATCTTCAAAGCCATTTATGAAAAGCCCACAGCTAACATCATCCTCAATGGGGAAAAACTGAGAGCTTTCTCCCTGAGATCAGGAACACGACAGGGATATATCCACTCTCACCGCTGTTGTTTAACATAGTGTTGGAAGTGCTAGCATCAGCAATCACACAACAAAAGGAAATCAAAGGCATCAAAATTGGCAAAGATGAAGTCAAGCTTTCACTTTTTGCAGATGACATGACATTATACACGGAAAACCTGATAGACTCCACCAGAAGTCTGCTAAAACTGATACGTGAATTCAGCAAAGTCGCAGGATACAAAATCAATGTACAGAAATTAGTTGCATTACACTAATAATGAAGCAACAGAAAGAAAAATAAAGAAACTGATCCCACTCACAATTGCATCAAGAAGCATAAAATACCTAGGAATAAACTTAACCAAAGATGTAAAAGATCTGTATGCTGAAAACCATAGAAAGCTTATGAAGGGAATTGAAGAAGATACAAAGAAATAGAAAAACATTCTGTGTTCATGGATTGGAAGAATAAATATTGTGAAAATGTCAATAGTATCCAAAGCTATCTACACAATCAATGCAATCCCAATCAAAACTGCACCAGCATTCTTCTCGAAGCCAGAACAATCAGTCCTAAAATTTGTATGGAACCACAAAAGACCCCGAATAGCCAAAGTAATTTTGAAGAAGACCAAAGCAGGAGGCATCACAATCCCAGACTTTAGCCTCTACTACAAAGCTGTAATCATCAAGACAGCATGGTATTGGCACAAAACAGACACATAGACCAATGCAATAGAATAGAGACTCCACAATTGGACCCACAAAAGTATGGTCAACTAATCTTTGACAAAACAGGAAAGAATATCCAATGGAAAAAAGACAGTCTCTTCAACAAATGGTGCTGGGAGAACTGGACAGCAACATGCAGAAGAATGTAACTAGACCACTTTCACACACCATTCACAAAAATAAAGTCAAAATGGATAAAGGACCTGAATGTGAGACAGGAAACCATCAAAACCCTAGAGGAGAAAGCAGGAAAAAACCTCTCTGACCTCAGCCGCAGCAATTCCTTACTTGACACATCCCCAAAGGCAAGGGAATTAAAACCAAAAATGAACCACTGTGACCTCATGGAGATAAAAATCTACTGCATTGCAAAGGAAACTATCAACAAAACTAAAAGGCATCCAACAGAATGGGAAAAGATATTTGTAAATGACATATCGGGCAAAGGGCTAGTATCCAAAATCGATAAAGGACTTACCAAACTCCACACCCGAAAAACAAATAACCCAGTGAAGAAATGGGAAGAAAACATGAATAGACACTTCTCTAAGGAAGACATCCAGATGGCCAACAGGCATATGAAAAGATGCTCAAAATCACTCCTCATCAGGGAAATACAAACCAAAACCATGCTGAGATATCACCTCACGCCAGTCAGAGTGGCTAAAATGAACAAATTAGGAGACTAGATTTTGGCGAGGATGTGTAGAAACGGGAACCCTCTTGCACTGTTGGTGGGAATGCAAACTGGTGCAGCTGCTCTGGAAAACAGTGTGGAGGTTCCTCAAAAAATTAAAAATATATCTGCCCTATGACCCAGCAATAGCACTGCTAGGAATGTACCTAAGAGATGCAGGAGTGCTGATTCATAGGGACACTTGTACCCCAATGTTTATAGCAGCACTTTCAACAATAGCCAAATTATGGAAAGAGCCTAAATGTCCATCAACTGATGACTGGAGAAAGAATTTGTGGTTTATATACACAATTAAATACTACGTGGCAATGGGAAAGAATGAAATAATGGCCTTTTTTAGAAATGTGGATGGAACTGGAGAGTGTTATGCTAAGTGAAATAAGCCATACAGAGAAAGACAGATACCATATGGTTTCACTCTTATGTGGATCCTGAGAAACAGAAGACCATGGGGGAGGGGAAGGAAAAAAAAGAGAGGGTGGAGCCAAACCATAAGAGACTCTTAAAAACTGAGAATAAACTGAGGGATGATGGGTGTGGGAAGGAGTGGAAAGTGGGTAACGGGCATTGACCATTGAGGAGGGCACCTGTTGGAATGAGCACTGGGTTTTGTATGGAATCCAATTTGATAATAAACTTCATAATAAAAAATAAATAAATAAATTCCAGTTATTTAACATACAGTATAATATTAGCTTCAGGAGTAGGATTTAGTGATTCATCACTTACATACCACACACAGGGCTCATCACAAGTATCCTCCTTAAAACCCATCACTCATTTAACCAATCTCCCTATCCATCTTCCCTCCAGCAACCCTCACTTGGATTTCTATAGTGAAAAGTGCATTTATTGGTTTTCCCATATCCTTTTTTCCCTTATATTCATCTGTTTTGTTTCTCAAATTCCACATATGAGTGATATCATGTGGAATTTGTCTCTCTCTGAAAGACATATTTCACTTAGCCTAATATTCTTTCACTCCATCCATATCATTGCAAATGGCAAGATTTCATTCTTTTTTATGGCTTGGTAATATTCCATATTGTGTGTGTGTGTGTGTGTGTGTACACACAAACATATATATATATATATATATATACACACAACATATATATATATATACACAACATATATATATATATACACAACATATATATATGTATATAGACCCATACATATATATATACGATATATATATGTATATAGACATACTAAACACACACACACACACACACACACACACATATATGTATACACAACAGCTGCTTTGTATATGCACCAGTATATCAAAATTTGAGCTCTTTCCATGATTTGGCTATTGTTGATAGTGCTGCTAAACATTGTGCTGCATGATTCCCATCAAAGCACTATTTTTTAATCTTCTGCACAAATACCTAGTAGTGCAATTGCTGGGTAATAGGGTAGTTACAGTTTTAACTTTTTGAGGAACCTCCACACTGTTTTCCAGAGTGGCTGTACCAATTTCCATTCCCACCAAAATGGTAAGAATGTTCCCCTTTCCCTGCATCCTTGCCAACATCTGTTTTTTTCCTGTGTTGTTAATTTTAGCTATTCTTATGGGTGTGAGGTGATATTTCATTTTAATTTTGATTTGTATTTCCTTGATGATGAATGATATTGAGCATCTTTTCATGTGTCTGTTAACCACCTGAATGTCTTCTTTAGGAAAATGTATATTCATGTCTTCTGCACATTTTAACCGGATTATTTGTTTTTTGGGTGTTAAGTTTTATAACTTTTTAAATATATTTTGATTACTAGCCCTTTCTCTGATATGTCATTTGCAAAACTCTTCTTTCATTCTGAAATTTGCCTTTTAGTGTTGTTGATTGTGTGCTGCACTGTGCAGATTTTGTCTTGATGAAGTCCCAATAGGTTATTTTGCTTTTGTTTCCCTTGCCACAGGAGACGTATCTAGTAGGAACTTACTATGGCCAAAGTAAAAGAGGTCACTGCCTGTGTTCTCCTCTAGGATATCGATGATTTCCTGCCTCATATTTTGATCTTTCATCCATTTTGAATTTTTTTGTGTGTATGGTATAAGAAAGGGTCCAGTTTCATTCTTTTGAATGTTGCTTTCCAGTTTTCCCAACAAAATTTTGTTGAATAAACTTTTTTTCCATTGGATATTCTTTCCTGCATTGTCGAAGATTAGTTGACCATATAGTTGTGGGTCCATTTCTGGGCTTTCTATTTCTATTCCATTTCATTGATCTCTGTGTCTATTTTTGTGCCAGTACCATAATTCCTTTATCATTACAGCTTTGTAATATAATTTGAAGTCCAGAATTGTGGTGCCTGCAGCTTTCCTTTTCTTTATTAAGACTGCATTGGCTATTCAGAGTCTTCTGTTATTTCATAGAAATTTTAAGGTGGTATGTTCCAACAGTGTGAAAAATGCTGTTGGTATTTTGATAAGGTTGCATTAGATGTGTATATTGCTTTGGGTAACATAGACATTTTAACAATATTTGTTCTTCCAATCCATGAGCATGCAATGCTTTTCCATTACTTTGTGTCATGTTCAATTTCTGTCATCAGTGTTCTGTAGTGTTCAGAGTATAGATCTTTTATCTCTTCATTTAGGTTTATTCCTAGGTATTGTATTGGTTTTGGTACAATTGTAAATGGATTCATTCCTTGATTTTTCTTTTGGCTTTTCATTGTTGTTGTACAGAAATACAAAAGATTTTATATATTGATTTTGCATACTGCAACTTCACTGAATTCATTTATCAGTTCTAGCAATATTTTGGTGGAGTCTTTTGGGTTTTCTATATACAGTATCATGGAATCTGCAAATAGTGAAAGTTTAACTTCTTCCTAGTTTATTTGGATGCCTTTTATTTCTTTTTTTCTCTGATTATTGAGGCCACGACTCACAGTACTATGTTAAATAACAGTAAGAGTGGACATCCCTGCATTGTTCCTGATCTTAGAGGAAAAGCTCTCAGTTTTCCACACTGACGATGATATTATCGTGGGTTTTTCATATATGGCCTCTAAGAGATTGAAGTGTGTTCTCTCTATCTCTACTTTGTTGTAGGTTTTTATCAAGAATGGATGATTTATTTTGTCAAATGTTTTTTTTTTCTGCATCTATTGAGAAAATCGTATGGTTTTTATTCTTTCGTTAATGTGGTGTGTCATGTTGATTGATTTGTCAATAATGAACCATGTTTGTAACCCAGGAATAAATCCCACTTGATTGTGGTAATGACTCTGTTCATGTATTGTAGGATTATTTGCTAGCATTTTATTGAGAATTTTTCCATCCATGTTCATCAAGGATGTTGGCCTATAGTCCCCTTTTTTTAGTGGAGTCTTTGTCTGGTTTAGGAATCAAGGTAATGCTGCCCACATCGAATAAGTTTAGAATTTTTCCTTCCATTTTTTTATTTTTTGAGATCACTTGAGAAGAATAGGTATTAACTCTTCTATAAATGCTTGGTAGAGTTCCCCTCTGAAGCCATCTGCTTCTGGACCTTTGTTTGTTGGCAGATTTTTTATTCCTGATTCAATTGCTTTGTTATCAGTCTATTGAAGTTTTCAATTTATTCCTGTTTCAGTTTTGGTAGTTTATATGTTTGTAGGAATTTATCCTTTTCTTCCAGATTGCCTTATTTGTTGGCATATGATTTCATATAGTACGGTCTTATAATTGTTTGTATTTCTGTCATGTTAGTTGTGAATTCCCTCTCTCTCATTTGTGATTTTATTTGGCTCCTTTCCCTTTTCTTTTGATAAGTCTGGCTAGGGGTATATCAATTTTATTAATTTTTTCAATAAATAGTTCCTGATTTCACTTATCTGTTCTACTGTGTGTTTTTTTATGTTCTATATCATTTATTTCTGCTCTAATCTTTATTATTTTTCATCTTCTGCTGGCGTTAGGCTTTATTTGTTGTTTTTCTAGCTCCTTTAGGTGTAAGGTTAGGTCGCGTATTTGACGTTTTTCTTCCTTCTTGAGGTAAGCCTTTATTGCTATTTATTTCCCTTATAGGATCGCTGTCTTTGTATCCCAAATATATTTGAACATTGTGTTTTCATTTTCATTTGTTTCCTAGTGTTTTTTAAACTTCTTCTTTGGTTCCCTGGTTATTTGTTTCCTAGTGTGTTTTAAACTTCTTTGATTTCCTGATTGATCCATTCAATGTTTAGTAGCATATTTTTTAGTCTCCATGTATTTTTGTTCTTTACAATTTTTTTTTCCTGTAATTGATTTCTAGTTTCACAGCTTTGTGGTCAGAATCATGCATGGCATGATTTCAGTATTTTAGTATTTGTTAAGGCCTATATTTTGGCCTAATATGTGACCTATTCTGGAGAATGTTCCATGTGCACTTGAAAGAATGTGAATTCTGCTGTTTTATGATGGAATGTTCTGAATATATCTCTTAAGTCCCTTTAATCCAGTGTGTCTTTCAGAGCCATTGTTTCTTTGTTAACTTTCTGCTTAGATTATCTGTCCATTGATGTAAGTGGGGTATTAATGTCCCCTACTATTATTATTTTCAATTATTTCCTTTATTTTTGTTATTGTTTTATATATTTGGGTTTTTCCATGTTGAGGGCATAAATACTAACAACTGGTATATTTTCTTGTTGTATTTTCCCTTTTAACACTATATATAATGACCTTCTTTGTCTCTTTTTGGATTTTTTGTTTTAAAGTCTAGTTTGTCTTGATATTCACATTGTTACTTTGGCTTTCTTTGGATATCCATTTGTGTTATAAATATTTCTCAATCCCCTCACTTTCAATCTTCAGGTGTCTCTTGTAGGGAGGAGGGTGTCTCTTGTAATAAGTCTCTTATAGGGAGAATGAGCTAAGATGGCAGAGCAGCATGGAGACCCTGGGTTTGTCTCATCCCTGAAACATAGCTAGATCAGCACTAAACCATTTTGAACACTCAGGAAATTGATCTGAGGATTAATGCAAAAATCCGCATATCTTGAGCCACAGAACTTGCCAGGTATGCAGTAGGGAGAGGTTAACTGGGTGAGAGAATAACCACAGAGGGTAGGGAACCATTTCCACGGACAGTAGACAGAGAGATAGAGCAAGGGGGAGAGTGTGGCGTATCAGGATAGTGCAAAACTCTATAGAGAAAAACACTCCTCTCAAAAGCAGCTGGAGATAAAGAGAGAAAAAGTGAAAACATTCACAGGTGACTGAGCAAGAAACCTGTTCCCCAAAGCCATTGATGGGGAAAAAGGAGATGGTTTCATTAACACCAGGATTCTATAAACAGTGGAGCACAGAGTCTGAAGGTTCGGAGTTCAGTGCCTGGCATTGCTCTGGTGAGGAAGTAAGTTGAATCCCCAGGAGCAGTCAGTGAAGTCAGAGGGGTCCATGTGCCACATGGGGAGAGATGGTTCCCCTGCTTGGTAGCATTTGGTAGAGGCCATAAGGTCTCCCCGTGGTCAAGGGTCCCAAAGGACCCCAGAGAGAAGCCACATTTGCTGCTATTGGGACAAAGACATCAGAGTGCGGCAAAACCTAGTACCAGCTATATGTTGTGATTTGCCATAATCTCTGAACCTCTGCACTGTGCAATGGCACAAACATTTTCTAGGGCAAGCCAGCACCCAGCCATTGCTCAGCAAGACCCTCCCCCAGACAGTCAGTGTGGGTCCAAGCCTCAGGGGTCTCTGAAGTGTGAGGTTTTGAAATATAGCCCATCTGAGATAAAACTCTGGAGGGAGGTGCCGCCTGGCAGGTGGACAGCTTGGTCATGAACAGTGTGGAGGCAGGGAGTAGACAGAGGCCTGAGACAAAGGAGGGGGCCTTGATTGCAGGTGGGTGAGAGTGCAAATTTCCTGCACCAGAGAGGAGGGAGCTGGATGGAGCCATTTCCCCTTCCCAGGCACGGGGATCCCTGCCCCCAGTAAGCTAAGCAGCGCCACCTAGTGGAGAACGGAGCTGTTACACCAAGCCCCACCCAACTGCACCCTCCAAGAACATCCCCCTGAAGACCAGCACAAGTCACTCTACCTGCTTAGTGTATGGACTGTAGACTGCTTCACAGTTTCAGTTCTAGAGGAAACTGGATGTAAACTCATTCGGGTTTCATTCTGTTTGCTGGTTCATTTATTTGTTTTCTTTGCTTCTGTTTTTGCTTAAATTGTTTTCTTTTTTCTTTCTTCTTTTCCTTTCTTGGATACAGAAAGAGAAATTTTTAATTGTTTTACTTTATTTTTTTTTCAATGAGTCTCTTGTAGTCAGCATATAGATGGGTCTTGACTTCTTATCCATTCTGATACCCTATGTCTTTTTATTGGAGTATTTAGTCCATTTACATTCAGAGTAATTATTGATAGATACAAATTCAGTGCCAATTTATTAATTGTTTTTTTCTTTTTTTCTGAAAATATTCTGTCTTTTCTTGTCATCGTCACTTTTAGTCTCTCCCTTCCATTCAAAGAGTCCCCCTTAATATTTCCTGCAAAGCTGGTTTAGTGCTCACAAACTCCTCTAGCTTTTTTTTTTTTTTTTTTTGTCTGGGGAACTCTATCTCTCCTTCTATGCTGAATGATAGCCTTTCTGGAGAGAATATTCTTGGCTGCATATTTTTACCATTCAGCACTTTGAATATATCATTCCACTCCCTACTGGCTTTCAAAGTTTCTGCTGAGATGTTTCCAGCTAGGCTTATGGGTTTTCCTTTGAGTTGAGGATTTCTTTTGCCTTGCTGCTTTTAAGATTTTGTCACTATATTTTGCAAATTTAATTACAATATGTCTTGGTTTGATCTGCTTTTGTTGATTTTGATGGGAGTTCTCTGTGTCTCCTGGATCTGGATGTCTGTTTTATTCTCCAGATTAGCGAAGTTTTCTGCTATTACTTTTAAAATAAATTTTCTGCCCCCTTTTCTCTCGCTTCTTCTGGGACTCCTATAATATGAATGTTATTACATTTGATGGAGTAACTGAGTTGCCTAAGTCTATTCTCGTGTTCCATAATTCCTCTTTCTCTTTGTTGTTCAACTTGATTATTTTCCATTATTTTTTCTCTAGGCCACTAATTCGTTCCTCTGCTTCTTCCAGACTGTTATTCATTGAAGCAAACCTGTTTCCAATCTCATTTATTACATTCTTCATTTTTGATTGATTCTTTTTTAACTCTTTTATCTCTGTGGTGTCTACCTGATATCTTCCTTTCTAAAGCCATCGAGTATCCTTATGATTGCTGCTTTAAATTCTCTATCAGTCATGTTACTTATATCTGTTTTGCTTAGATCTCCCACTGTGGCCTTATCCTATTATTTCATTTGGGATAAATTCCTCTCTCTTGGCATTTGTCGAAGTCTGTACCTTCTTCTCTGTGTTATAAAATCCAGTTATGTCTCCTACTCCTGAAAGTAATTGCTTTTTGAAGAAGAGGTCATGTAGTGACCAGGGCCTAGTGCTTCAGGGCGTGTCTCTGGTGTGTGCTGTGTGTGCTGTGTTATTGTTTTTTCTGCTCTATCCATTAAGCCTGTCATCTGCAGGGCTCTCCTTGCCTGCGGTGGACTGTGTTTGATCCCTGCCCTTGATGTGGTGAGTTTATCTAGGTGTGTTCTGGTATGCTTGTGAAATTATACTTGACACCAATTCCACCCAGAACTAAGCCCTACAGAACTCTCTATTCAGAAGACATGGTCTGCACAGTGCTTTATGCTGGTATTCTGGGGCAGGAGCCTATCATGCCAGGACTGATACCAGATTGACTTTAAGACTTGTCTTTCCAGAACCCGGGGTGTGTGGCTTCCTCTGAGCAAGGTAGGCAGCCAGTGCTGGTGTTCAACTGCTTCCCAATGGTAGCTCTGTGTTTATTCTGAGGGGCAGTGGGTGGGAAATGTCACTGGCTAGCTGCTTTGTTCCCTGAGAGGTGTCCTGGGAACACTGTTTCTCAGGGACATGCATGAGAAGAATGAATAATTTCCCCATGTGGCCCAAGTGCTTTTTAGATCCCTGTTTTCATACTGTATGTGTCCAGGTTGTTTGTCTGCTTTCTTTCCAGGAGCATTGCAGTGTCCTTCAGGATCTACCCTGGCCAATCCCACTGACCTTTAAAACTCCAGGCTGGGGGCACCTGGCTGTCTCAGTCAATAGAACATACAACTCTTGATCTTAGGGTTTAGAGTTCAAGCCCCATGTGGGGTGTAGAGATTACTTAAAAATAAAATCTTAAGAAAAAAAATCCAGACTTTAAACCCCACTGGTTGCAGGAACTCACAAAATTCAGCCCCTCTCATTTTCTAAGCTTATGGCCTGGGGAAATGTTCTCCTTGTGCATTTCCCCGTGTGCTCCTTTCTCTCTCTTTTTTTAAATGTTTATTTATTTTTGAAAGAGCATAAGCAGGGAAGGGGCAGAGAGTGAGGGGGACAGAAGATCTGAAACAGGATCTGTGCTGATAGCAGAGAGCCCAATGCAGGGCTAAAACTCATGAACCGTGAGATCATGACCTGAGCTGAAATCAAGAGTCAGACACTTAACTGACTGAACTACCCAGGTGCACCCCTAAAATCATTACTTTCAAGAGCAGAAGACACAGCTACTTTTTAACACAGAAACAGACAGACACAGACAGGCAGAAAAAATGAGGAGACAGAAATTTAACTGACTGAGCCACCCAGGTGCCCCTCTCCTGTGTGCTCCTAGGAACTATTTTTAATCACTGTGATATATTTTGTAAATCTCAGAATCCCCTTTTGAAGTCAAAAGCATTCATTTTTATTCGGCTTCTAAACAAACCAAAAGAAATCACAATACAATGGGGGTTTAATAATAAAGTGTTTAATTAATAAAAAGTGAGATTGGTCGTCTGATATTAATAAAAAGTAATATTACTAATCTGATATTAATTTATGGAAAATACTGCCATTAATTCTTACATTTTATAGGAAAACTTGGGCATATGATGTACTATTAAATTTGACTCATATAACTGAGGTGTTACATTTGTAAAAATTTATATCAAATATATCACATAATAAGATATTTCACATATAACTTTCACAAATAATTTTCTTAGACTTTTTAAATTTAATTTTTTGTTAGTTAATATACAGTGCAATATTAGTTTCAGAAGTAGAATTCAGTGATTCATCACTTACATACAACACCCAGTGCTCATCATAAGTGCCCTCCTTAATACCCATCACCCATCTAGCCCATCTCCCACCCACTTCCCTCCATCAACCCTCAGAAAGCAAATAATTTTTGTTTAAAAAAGTTATTTTAGATTATTATTCCATCTAAGTTTTTTTTGCATTTTTATTTACTTTACTTTTTATTTTTAATTCAGTATAATTAACATACAGTATTGTATTAGTTTCAGATGTACAATATAGTAATTCAAGAATTCCATACATTACTCAGTGCTCAATAAGTGTACTCTTAATCCACTTTGCCTGCTTCACCCATCCCCCCACCCGTCTCCTCTCTGGCAACCACCAGTTTGTTCTCTATACTTAAGAATCTTTTTTGTGTTTGTCTGTTTTTTTCTTTGTTTGATTTGTTTCCTAAATTCCATATATGAGTGATACCATATGAAATTTGTCTTTGACTGGTTTATTTCACTTAGTATTATACACTCTAGATCTATCCATGTTCTTGCAAATGGCATGATTTTCTTCTTTTTTATGGCTGAGTAATTAAATGATTCTAAAGTAGTGTCAAACTATAGTAAAAATTTAAGTCACTAAAAATGAAATCATTTTGGAAAGGATAATATCAAAACATTGTTATGATACAAATATACATCCAAAATATGTATATTGTGACAAATATGTATATTATGTATTATGTATTTTTTGATATATATGTATATGTATGTTATGTATAATATGTATATTATGATACAAAAATACAAAAATTTTTGTAATAGAAAATGTACTGAACTACAAAGAAGTTTTAAGTTACACAATAATGTTTGTTATATAAACCCTTTGTGGTATATTACTTAATTATATATAAATGAGAGGGAAAAAAATCAGCATCTTCAATGCATTCTTCTTTACCCTACCTGTTTAGTTTTCTCAACCCGACCCTCAGGGATCACATTGTCTACAATATGCCAGCAGATATGTGCAAAGTCAAGTGTCTCATTTAGTTTTACTATGATGTAGTGTTCTGCTTTCAATACTCTGTTACATGATTACCTCAAGCCTCAAATCATTTCTGTCCATTGAAGATGGTTTTTATATCTATCTTCTCTTATGATGTCCTTTATTCTTTTTATTAACTCTTCCCCAATACCTCCAGCCTTTTCAATACTATATGCTTTCAGTATCTACATAGTTTAAAATGTTAACATGACTGAGAATTTAAAGTGTCAGCTCATTTTAAATTCATCTTAAGACAATGTTACAAATCAGGTTTGCAAAAGAAAAGGTGCCCCTAAATCTTTTTTTTTTTTTTTTTTTTTTTTTGGTCCAGTATATTCAGCCTCAGTGGTCAGTTTTATAATCATTTCCATAAAGTTTTGGAACTGGGGCTGGATTGAAATTGCTTTGCATCTTGTTCAAAATTATATCAGGCAAAGACACAATATACCAGGTTTCTTCCCAGCACAATGTAGGCTTAATCCATTTTGAAAAGTTCAGTAATTCATCAGTAATTTAACCAATAGACATTTAAAGGTTGTAGTGTACCTCTAAGGTGCTGTTGACCTTAACTGAAAGAACTGGAACTTCAGCCTCAGTCAATATATATTTACCTTTCTGTTGGGACTATTACAATTGTGTAAGTAAATGCTGACCTTGAAACTTCTAGTGCAGGATGAACACAAATAATGTTCCTTAAAGGAAAAATATATATAAAAAAAAAAAAAACAAAATAGAATACTTAGACCTAAAATGCACATTCTGTAAAGATCAAAAGAAAGTATTCTGAACATTAAAACCAATGCTGGAAGCAGTAAATATATTATTCCTATGACCCACTGGGTTTCCCTTAAATATGAGTCTGGTTTGAACCCCATTAGACCAGAATCATAAAATTTGGAAATGCCAAATATTTCTAAGTTTCCCAAAGGTTACTGATATCAGGAGCCTGGCTTGTTTTCAAGTGAACTAATTTTATTATATTTCCCACAGTACCATAATACTATAGACTCAAAAATCATTGTATCCCTTATTGACTAAATGTATATCAAAAACATGCTTTTGTTTTTAATTTGGAGAAAATCTAAATGGAAATATGCTAAAACTCTTTTTAGTAGTTTTCCATTTTATCTGAATATTTATATCTGGAATATTTGTTTTGGAGACTTTTTCCCCTATTGGGCATAGTTTGCATTCTCATTAGGGACCAATGGAAATATGTATATTCTTTCAGGACACTGACTGAGGCATTAGTTATTATATAACAATTTAAGTGAACTAAATAGTATCCACAAAGAGTAAATTAAAATGTAAGTAACACCCAGTAAGTAATGGAAATCCTAGGAGAATTGGCTGAGCATTCATTCAAATAAAGTAGGAGATTAAAAAAAAAGGAAACGCTCATTCTTTTACAAATAGGAAATTAATGTACAAAGCTAATCGAAAGTAAACGTCAAGTTAGATCTTCTCAAAAACAAACATATCTATATACTATGTAAAATTACATAGCATTTTATCTCTACAATTTCATTTTCCTAAAATTAAATACACATACAGATAAATGGGGCACTATGAAAAGGTCTATGAATGGCAATAGAGACATAAATGCATAGTTTTAAAAAATAAAAACCTCTCAGGGTACCTGGGTGGCTCAGTAGGTTAAGCATCTGACTGTTGACATCAGCTCAGGTAGGGATCTCACAGTCGTGATATTAAGCCCCACATTGGGATCCATGCTAACAGCATGGATCCTGCTTAAGATTCTCTCTCTTTCCCTCTCTCTCTGCCCTTCCCCTGTTCACATACACACTCTCTCTCTCTCTCAAAATAAATTAATTAATTAATTTAAAAAAATAAAACAATAAAAACCTCTCTGTTATCAAAGAATCAGTGTATCTGTTGAGTGGCATGGAGTCATTTGCATGTCCCCCCATTTAGATGTCATCTTTGTTACAAAGGGAGACAACCATTTGGGGGGTCTCTTTTGTAGTCCTGTCAGCATTAAAAACCTTTATTCCTCTCCCCCCATAAAATGATTGTAATATAGTCAACAGATACACTAAACCAAGAGAGCCACACACTTGTTGATACATTGATAAAAGCCACATTGCCCCATTGAGAGTCTGGCAGTATGTACAATGTTAGGGAAATATTTCATTTATTCAATATAATTTTCACCCAATCTTATTATATGGAATCTTTACAAGTACTTTTCTCTCATGTGGACCAGCTTACTTGAGTTGACTTCTGAATTGATCCACACAAGTCAACTCAATAGCAATTGAAACCTAATTGCTCTTCAATGGTACTTGTTCCTGCCATTTTCACTCTACATCAGAAAAAGCTAAAGATCTCTCCAAGCCTTTAATTAGGTGTCCAATCTATCCTAACCCAAATTATTTTTATAGTGCTCACAAGATGCTGTTTTCCTTGTGTTTTGGTTTTTTTTTTGTTTTGTTTTGTTTTTTTGGTTGTTATTCTCTCTAATCTCTAGCTATTTTCATAGTGACTTCTACAATAAATCAAATTACCTTGTTATAGTTTATTCTTTAGTTCTCTCTGAATGCAAGATAAATTTTGTAACCTTTTACTTTTTAAATGTCTTTCTCAAAATTTTCTCTTCTTTTAAAACAGTATACTTAACATAACAGGCATTATTTTAAGAATAATTGGAAATACACCATGCCTTCCTCTACAACTATTTTAATAAAGGCATGATAAAATTTAAGGTAACATATTTTAGTACATTCATTAAAATCCATTGGTTCTGGGGAATAGAATTAAAGTTTACAAATTATACTCAAAGTGTATATTTTTAAATGCACATTTTGTGCTCCTTCTAAATGGTCAAATTCATTTGTACCCCCAGAGTTGTGTTCCTTCCTTTTCTCCCTAACCAATTCCTACTCATCTCTCATGGCTCAGCTTCTATACAATTCCCACCTGTAGTAACAATTCCATTGTCAAATACATTGAATAAATATATATTGACATTCTATTATTAGCAAAGCACTATGATAGTCACTAGAAGCAAATAAAATAATAGAAATATTGTGTTATGATATTCTGTGCACAAAAAAAGGAAAAATGAAACCTAACTGTGAGAACTCATGGAAAGGGTAGAATTTTAATTAGTCTTAAAATATTACAAGCAGAAATTTGAGGAGGGGGTGGGGAAGGAAAAATTGACAAGATGAACTATAAAGCTGAAAGACCAGCATTAACAAACTCAGAGCCTCAAAAGCTTGAAGGCCCTTGATGGAACTATTTAATATCAACCTCTCCCCTGACCTCCTATATTGCTTGTTCTCCATAATATAAATTTCTGCACTTACATGCTATAGGGCTGTCACATACTCTTTTTTGTATGTCATGCTGCAAGACACTATAAATTCTGTGAGTGTCAAAACATCTTACATTTCTTACAAATTTCCCTTACAATATATATTATAGAGTAGACACATAGTAGACAACTAAGCAATAGTTATTGATTGATTCAAATGGAAGGTTTTATAAAAATCTGTCTAAATATTAATTTTATTTATTTTGATTATTTTTTTAAGAGGAGGTATCTCCCTCTTTTGGGAATCCATAAGCATGCAAAAAGGATATCTGTATTCATTTGCATGTTAAAAGTGAAACAGATGAAATCTGTCTGCTATCAAATCAAATGGAAAAATATATTTCAAATAGTATTGAGTCTACATCCTGCCTTACCATTATCTGAAGATAATAAAATACATTTGGCAAGAGTGATAATCAATGATTTGGAAGAAAAAATGCTAAAATGTGCAAGTGTAAAGAGTGAAAGGATTTGATTACTTGCTTATAGTTCTGAAGCATCAAAATCAATAACTACTGAGGAATTAATCTTATATATTTAGAGAAAAATCCAACATGAAACTATTCCCACCTCTACCTATTTTTCCCAATCCAAATGATTTCTAGAGGTGCTGGAAAATTACACTGAACTCATAACTCTTATATAGAGTGAGCTATTCACAAGTATGCATATGGAGAAATATACCTAATGATCATTGTCTCAATTTCCTTTCCAACTTGCTTCATTATCAGAGCCTCCTGCTATAGGCTCAAAAAGAAATCTATGTGTTGTTTCTTTTCTATATTTAGTTTCTGGGTAGAAACAATGGCATTAATATTTAAAATCATATTTTGTGGTAGGAGTTAAGAAGGCAGAGTGGTAGGGAACCCTGATTTTTTTTGGTCCCTCAAACATAGCTCTATAGCACGTGGAACACCCAGGAAATTGATCTGCGGACTGGCAGAAGGATCTCCACAGATGGAGGGAGACAGCACGGTAGGTGCAAAGTACATGGAAGTGAATTGCAGGAGAGAAAAAGGGCGGTTCCCTAGAAGGGAGGGAACCCTTTCCATGAAGAGACAGAAGGCAGAGAAAGAGAGAGAGGTTGAGAGAGTGCAGTGTCAGGTTCCTACAAGAGGAAAACCTCTCTGGACCTCAGACTGGTGAGTGAAAGGTTCAGAGTATCACAGGTGTTTTTTTGTTTTTTTTTTTTGTTTTTGGTTTTGGTGGTTTTTTGTTTGTTTGTTTGTTTTTGCATCACAGCCTGTGGTGCTCAAACTCTGAGGTTTTGAAATTATGTGATCTTCTCAGGAATGGAGCTGTGGCAAATGCTACTGGAGAGAAGAGGGGTTCTGGCCCTGTATTGCACAGTGTGGTGTAGGGATCTCCAGGGCACACTGGGAAAGCACATCCCCTTCCTAGAGTACTTTTAGAAGAGTGTATATTGCCTCTCCAAGGACACAAGACCCTGTAGGCACCAGAAAAAGGCCTTTCATTGGCAGGAGTATAGGTACAATCAGAGGACATATAACTTTTTTGCTGCTTTTAGTGGTGGTACACCACAGATTGTACAGACCACACAGGTGTGGGACTGTTTTTCTGGGACAAAAGACATCAGATACAGGGTGGAGAGGCTCTACTCTAGAAAAGGAATATGGGTCTGTTCTGTGCCAGGTCCTTAATGATTTTGAGTTTTGATCCCAGCCGCATATCAAATCAAAGATGAGGTGTGCTGTGAAGCAGTGCAAGCTGACTGCCCTTACTACTCTGTGAGGGCTGCCTGAACAGTGAGGGACATGAGGTCCTTTCTCCAGGACAAGAGATTGGGGTGGCACCATCCCCCGCCCTCAACACCAACATGGTTGGACTTCAGAGAGCCACACAGTGGACCCCAGTGGAGGTGGGACCGCTTACACAAACCCCATCCCACCAGTGCCTGGCAACTGCTTATTTCCTGGGACAAGCCTGACTCTCGACCAATGCAATGGCCCTCTCCTCCAGAAGACAGCACAGCCAGCACCACACATGCACCAAGTGTAGCGAGTGCTTCAAAAAGACATCTGCAGTTCTGGGGGAAATAGGACTAGGCTTGCTCTTTTTTTATCTCCTTTTTTTCTTTGGAATCAGGCTCACAGTTTCTTATTTATTTTTTTCACTTCCTTTTCTCTTTTTGGGGGGACCAGTCTTCTTTTTTTCTTTTATTTCTTATTTTTTTTAAATTTTTTTTCTTTTTCTTTTTTTTTTTTGTTCCCTTTTTTCTTCTCCTTTTTTGGAATCAGGTTCCTCCCTCCTTTTCCCAGGTTTATTTTAGCAAACAAATCAAAGCACACCTAGTTAAATGTTTAAACACTCCACCACTGCAAGCAAAAAGGAGTTCTGCACAGGACTGACCAGTGGGAAACAACAGCCAAAACGCAAAAGCAGAGTGCACACAGAATACACCAGAAACATATCCTGAAGTGCCAGGCCCAAGACAGTGTATGATCTATTTTTAATATAGCAGTACTCTCAGGTGCAGGAAACATAACAAGCAGTCAAAACATGCAAAATATTGGGCATGTGGGTGGGTCAGTTGGTTAAGTGTCCAACTTTAGCTCAGGGCATGATCTCACAGTACATAAGTTTGAGCCCCACATCAGGCTCTGTGCTGACAGCTCAGAACCTGGAATCTGCTTCAGATTCTGTGGCTCCATCTCTCTCTGCCCCTCCCATGCTCACACTGTCCCTCTCCCTCTCTCAAAAATAAATAAACATTTAAAAGACAAAACCCCCAAAAGACAGAAACTTAGATGAAATTACCAGATGGAGGAATAGTCTACAAAAGAAAGGTCAAGAATAAATCACAGCCAGAGACTAGCCCAAAACAGATATAATAAATATATATGAACATGAATGTAGAACAACACTCACAAGACTACTAGCTGGACTTGAAAAAAGCATAGAAGACACCAGAGAAACCCTTGCTTCAGAGATCAAAGACAAAAACTAGTCAGGCTGATATGAAAAAGGCTCTAACTGTGATGCAAAACTGACTGTATACAGTCACCAGAAGGACTGAAGAAGCAGAGGAGAGAATAAGTGATACAGAAGACAAAATTATGGAAAATAATGAAGCTGAAAAGAAGGGAGAAAGGAAACTTTTAGATCACGAGGGGAGACTTAGACAACTACATGATTTCATAAAATGAAACAATATCTATATTATAGGAGTCCCTGAAAAATAAAAGTGGGAAAAAGGGGAAGGTTTATTTGAACAAATTGTAGCTTAGAAATTCCCTAATCTGGGGAAGGAAACAGGTACAGAGAACTCACCTCAAAATTAAACACACACACACACACACACACACACAGGTTAACACCACAACATATCATAGTGAAACTTGCAAAAGAAAAAGATAAAGAGAGAATTCTAAAGGCAGCTAGGGAAAAAAATGTCCTTAAGGTAAAAGGGTAGACACATAAGGTCAGTAGCAGATCTGGCCACTGAAACTTTGCAGCCCAGAAGAGAGTGCCAAGAAATATTCAACATGCTGAATGGGAAAAATATGCAGTCAGAATTCTTTATCCAGCAACACTATCATTTAGAATAGAAGGAGAGATAGAGTTTCCCAAACAAAAACTAAAGGAGTTCATTACCACTAAACCAGTCCAGCAAGAAATTTAAAGGGGTACTCTTTGAGTGGGAAAAAAAGACCAAAACAACAAAGACTAGGAAGACCAGAAAACATCACCAGAAACACCAACTCTACAGGCAACCCAATGGCACTAAATTCGTATCTTTCAATAATCACTCTGAATGAAAATGGACTAAATGCTCCAATCAAAAGACAAAGGGTATCAGAATGGAAAAGAAAAAAAATCCATCTATATGCTGCCTACAAGAGACTCATTTTAGACCTAAAGACACCTGCAGATTAAAAGTGAGGGTATGGAGAACCAACTATCATGCTAATCGAGGTCAAAAGTAAGCCAGAATAGCCATACTTATAACAGACAAACTAGATTAAAAAAAAAAAAAAGACTGGAACAAGAGATGATGAAGGGCGTTATATCATAATTAAGGGATCTGGCCATCAAGAAGATCCAGCAATTTTAAAAAATTATGCCCCCAACTTGAAAGCACCCAAATATATAAATCAATTAATAACAAACATAAAGAAACTCATTGATAATAATACCATAATAGTAGGGGATTTAATACCCCACTTACAACAATGGACAGATCATCTAAATAAAGTCTCAACAAGGAGACAGTGGCTTTGAATGACACACTGGACCAAATGGACTTAACAGATATATTCAGAACATTCCATCCTAAGCAACAGAATACACATTCTTCTTGAGTGCACATGTAACATTCTCCAGAATGAATCACATACTGGGTCACAAATCAGTCCTCAACAGGTACAAAATAATAGAAATCATACTATGTATATTTTCAGATCACAACACTATGAAACTTGAAATCAACCACAAGAAAAAAAAATTGGAAAGACCACAAATATATACAGTGGTTAAATATCATCTTACTAAAGAATGAATGGGTTAACCAGGAAATTAAAAAAAATAAAAAATACATGCAAGCAAATGAAAATGAAAATGACAGTCCAAACCTTTTGGGATGCAGCAACGGCACTCCTATGAGGAAAGTATATTGCAATTTAGGGCTACCTCAAGAAGTAAGAAAGTTCCCAAATACATAATTTAACCTTACACCTAAAGGAGCTGATAAATAAAGGAGCGGCAAATAAAGCTTAAAGGAACTAGTTAAATAAAGGAGCAGCAAATAAAGCCTAAAAGCAGCAGAAGAGGGAAAAAATAAAGATGAGAGCAGAAATAAACGATATAGAAACAAACAAACAAAATCTAGTAGAGCAGATCAACGAAACTAAGAGCTGGTTCTTTGAAAAAAATAAACAAAGTTGATAAACCCCAAACCAGTCTTATCAAAAAGAAAAGAAAAAAGAACCAAATAGATGAAATCACAAATGAAAGATGAAAGATTACTACCAATACCACAGCAATACAAACATTATAAGAGAATATTATGAAAAATTATGCCAACAAATTGGGCAATCGTGAAGAAATGGACAAATTCCTAGGAATTCACACACTGCCAAAACTGAAACAGAAAGAAATAGAAAATTTGAACAGTTCCATAATAAGCAAAGGAATTGAATCAGTTATCAAAAATCTGCAAACAAGAGTCCAGCATCAGATGGTTTCCCAGGGGAAATTCTATCAGACATTTAAAAAAGAGTTAACACCTATTCTTTTCAAACTGTTCCAAAAAATATAAATGGAAGAATCACTTCCAACCTCATTCTACAAAGCCAGCCTTACCTTGATTCCAAAACCAGGCAAGGACCCCACTAAAAAGGAGAAATACAGGCCAATATCCCTGATAAACATGGATGCAAAATTCTCAACAAGATACTAAAAAATTGAATTCAACATTACAATAAAAGAATTATTCACCATGATCAAGTGGGTTTTATTCCCGGGCTACAGGGCTGGTTCAATATTCACAAGTCACTCAACATGATACGCCACATTAGTAAAAGAAAGGGTAAGGACTATGTTATCCTGTCAATAAATGTAGAAAAAAGCATTTGACAAAATAAAGCACCCATTCTTGATAAAAACCCTCAAGAAGATAGGAATAGACGGAACATACCTCAACATAATAAAGGCCATATACAAAAGACCGACAGATAATATTTTCTTCAATGGGGAAAAACTGAGAGCCTTTCCCCTGTAGTCAGGAACTAGACAAGGATACCCATTCTCACCGTTACTGTTGAATATAATACTGGAAATCCTAGCCTCAGCAATCATAAAACAAGAAGAAATAAAGGCCATACAATATATCAAGGAAGAAGTCAAACTTTCATTATTTGCAGATGACATGATCCTCTATGTAGAAAACCTGAAAGACTCCATCAAAAATTTCTAGAACTAATACATGAATTCACCAAAGTCACAGGATATGAAATCAATGTGCAGAAATCTGCATTTTGCAGGTTCTATACACCAGTAATGCAAGAAATCTTGCATTTCTATACACCAGTAATGAAGCAACAGAAAAAGAAATCAAGTAATTGATCCCATTTACAACTGCACCAAAAATAATAAGATACTGAGGAAGAAACCTAAAGAGGTAAAAGATCTGTACTCTGAAAACTATAGAAAAACTTATGAAAGAAACCGAAGAGAACACAGAGAAATGGAAAAGCATTCCATGCTCATGGATTGGAAGAACACACATTGTTAAAATGTCTGTATTACCCAAAGCAGCCTACACATTTAATGCAATTCCTATCAAAATACCACCAGCATTCTCTCAGAGCTAATTCAAACAACCTTAAAATTGGTATGGAACCACGAAATACCCCAAATAGCCAAAGCAATCCTGAAAAAGAAAAATAAAACTGGAGTCATCACGATTCTGTATTTCAAGCTATATTCCAAAGCTCTAGTCATAAAAACTGTATGCTACTGGCACAAAAACAGACACATAGATCAATGAAACAGAATAGAAAACCCAGAAATGGACCCACAACTATATGGTCCACTCATCTTTGACAAAGCAGAAAAGAATATCCAATGTATATATATATAAAAAGTCTCTTCAGCAAATGGTGTTGGGAAAATTTGATGGCGACATGCAGAAAAATGAAACTAGACCACTTTCTTATACCATGCACAAAAATAAATTCACAATGGATGAAATACCTAAATGTGAGACAGGAAACCATCAAATTCTAAATTTTTTTTAACATTTATTTATTTTTGAGACAGAGAGAAAGAGAGAGAGAGAGAGAGCATGAACAGAGGAGGGGCAGAGAGAGTGAGACACAGAATCTGAAACAGGCTCCAGGCTCTGAGCTGTCAGCACAGAGCCCGACGCGGGGCTCGAACTCACGGACTGTGAGATCATGACCTGAGCCGAAGTCGGACGCTTAACTGACCGAGCCACCCAGGCGCCCCTAGGAAACCATCAAATTCTAAAGGAGAACACAGGCAGTAACCTCTTTGATCTCGGTCAGAGCAACTTCTTTTTAGACATGTTGCTGAAGACCAGGGAAACAAAAGCAAACATCAACTATTGGGACCTCATCAAGATAAAGAGCTTATGCACAGAAAAGGAAACAATCAACAAAAGTTAGCCTGTGGAATGGAAGAAGATATTTGCAAATGACATATCTAATAAAGGGTTAGTATCCAAAAATCTATAAAGAACTTACCAAACTCAACACCCAAAAAACAAACAAAAAACCAAGTGAGGAAATGGGCAAAAGACATGAATAGACACTTTTCCAAAGAATACATCCAGATGGCTAATGGACACATGAAAAGATGGTCAACATCATTCATCATTAGGGAAATAAAAATCAAAACCACACTGAGATACCACATCACACCTGTCAGAATGGCTAAAATTAACAACACACTAAACAACAGGTGATGAGTATGCAGAGAAAGGGGAGTTCTTTTGCACTGCTGGTGGGAACTCAAACTGGTGCAGCCACTCTGGAGAACAGTATGGAGTTTCCTTAAAAAACTAAAAATAGAACTTCCCTATGATTCAGTAATTGCACTATTATGTATTTACACAAAAGATACAAAAATACAGATTTGAACAGGGTACATGCACCCCAATGGTTACAGCAACATCATCAACATAGCCAAACTATGATGGCTGAGTAATATTCCATTGTATATATATACTACATCTTCTTTTTCCATTCATAAGTCAATGGACATGGGCTGCTTCCATATTTTGGCTGATGTAAATAATGCTTCAATAAACATTGAAGATGCATATATCCCTTTGAATTACTGTTTTTGTATTTTTTGGATAAATACCCAATAGTGCAATTACTGGATCATAGGGTAGTTCTAGTTTTAACCATAGTATTTCCCTCATATGTGGACTTTAAGAAACAAAACAAATGAGCAAAGGGAAAAAGAGAGATAGAAACCAAAAAAAAAAAAAAAAAAGACTCTTAACTATAGAGAACAAACCAATGGTTACCAGAGGGGAGGTGGGTAGGGGAATAGGTGAAATAGGAGATGGGGATTACACAGTGCACTTGTCATGATGAGCACTGGGTGAATTGTTGAATCACTATATTGCACACCTGAAACTAATATAATCCTGTATGCTAACTATATTGGAATTAAAACTTAAAAATCCTTAAAAATCTCAACAAGTTGCTCAACTTTGTACTGACCAAAATATACCCATGTGGAAACAGGAATTTCTGCAATCTGCATGCATCCTCACTTCCAACCCAAATCTTCTGAATATAAATTAGAAAATAGATGTAAACATTGGTAAACTCTTTAGACAAAAATATAATTAACAGATGAATTTCATCTTTGTTTGATTCCCATTTTGAGGAGTGGGTGGAGAATTGATTCCTATTCACTATTCTGAAAAGCCTTACATTTATAATCAGCCATCCCATTAGCTTTAAGATTGAAACCTAAAAGACAATAATACTGCATGTATAAAATCAAGCAGCAAAGTCCTAAAGTCTCAGTGTAATTTTTAACACAAAATGAAAAATCTCAAAGAACTCCATTAGAGAGCAAAAGTAATATCTGTAGTTTCAGCTCATTCTACTCTAGTTCTGCAGGTTGGTGCCTAATGTGTCATTTCTATATAAATTTTGTTCCATCGTAATATAATTCTTAGTCCTGCCTTTGGTAAAATACCAGGTGCTGTGGATGGGGGTTAAGAATAATAATGCATCCAGTCAATTATTGAGGGATGAAAATTTTCTCCCTGCCCTTGCAGGAGACCAGTTTATTCTCTGAATTATGAGATTTGATTATCTGTATTGTCAAGAGCTTACACTTTTTAAAAAAATTGTCAGCATACTGCTGGAGTCACTAAAATACATGTCAGTGAATTGTCCCTTTATGTTGTATGTAGAATTTAGCTGCTAAAAATTCAAGCCAAATATGGTGATAAACCAAAAAGAGCTCTCACCAACACTTACACTTTTCCAAAGACAGCAGCAGTAGAGTGTAGAATGCTCAACAGAAACCTAAAGGCAGCCTAACCACACCTTCAAATACCATGCTAGATGAAGCCTACATATTAATTTTGAGGCATCATCATCATTGTGTAACCTTAGTCTTTAGAAAATGATCTCTACTATTACTTTATATTTAGCTCAGGTAAGTAGCTGCACCTAGTAATAACAGTCAATAAGGAGTACTGTTTACCACTAGCATGGTATTAAATCCTCAAATAAGCTTCACCTTTTACTTACCATGTGACATTGGTCAAGTTGCTTAGCTTCTGTGTGCCTCAGCTGAAAAACAGGGATAATGATAGTACCTTACTCAAAGGTTTTTGTGAAGATGAAGTGAGTCAATATATATAAAGCACTTAGAAGAATTCTTGGCACATAGAGAGTGTTCACTAAATGTTAGTTGCTATTTGCTATGATTACTTTTAATTTGCACACTGGCTTTTCTCAAGGAACTAAAAAACTTGAGATTATTATATTTCCATTACATGAATAAAGCAATGAAGTAAGTCTATGGTCCTTTGGTACATGATAAAATGAACTTTACCAGGCTCTTTTCATTCACAGAGCTGAAATCATTACTTGCTTTGGAAAAAAACATTCTTTATGCTGTCTAGTAATTCTTCTCCCGTGCTGATTGTTCTCATCTACCAGTGTTCTCCCAACTACAAACACATAGAAATGAAAAAATAGCGCAGAGTGGGTGTCAGAATTTAACGTGGCAGAGCGAAGTCTATGACATTCAAGTAATGAGCACTTGTTTTACCTATATTAACCGTGAAGCCAATGTACAGTAAGATTTAAATCTATAATGAATTGAACTATAATATTTAGTGCCATAAAATGGAGAGAGGTATGTAACATACTAAGCCAGGAATGCTTTTTAAACATTCAGATCATGAATATGAATAATCATGTTGGCACACTACTATAACTTTCTTACAGTACTAATAATATAAGAATTATAGAACATTATGAAGTGTCCTATGAAAAGGACCTTAATGTCCTGACTACATTTACAGCTGACTACATTTACAGCTGAGGTAACTGAGGCCTAAAATGATTAAATGAATAGATCAGTGACACACAAATATTGGGGACATAAATAAACATACTAATTCATCTTTAAGAAGGCATTCAATCATTAGTCTTCATTTCAGGTATGATTTTCTTTTCTTTCCTTTTTTTAAATGTTTATTCATTTTTGAGACAGAGACAGAGCAGAGACAGGGCATGAGCGGTAGAAGGGGAGAGAGAGGGAGATACTGTATGTGAAGCAGGCTCCAGGCTCTGAGCTGTCAGCACAGAGCCTACGCGGTGCTCAAACTGATGAACTGCTAGATCATGACCTGAGCCGAAGTCTGATACTTAACCAACTGAGCCACCCAGGCACCCCAACAGGTACTGATTCTCAAGAAGCTAAAGAAAATATTTTCAAAAATTCAATAGCTTTTGAAATTTTCAGATTTAAAATTTCAGATGCCAGTCAGGATGGTTTTCAGATGCTTATTTATATTTAAATAAACAGATTATCTCTTCATATCTTTATATGGACACACATCTCAATAGCAGCAGAAGTCCTAATGCATAAGGTTGTGTTCACTCATCTCTATTTTCTAGCACTTACTGTAATATTCTCAAACATTTAGATACTGAATACTCAGTATATGTATACAGAGAATTCATCCACAGTAATCAGTGATACATTCTTTTCAAAAATTACATATCAACATTGAGGCTAATCATTTGTGTAAACTCATGATCATTTATCGATATAAAGATAATTACACAATTGAAAGACTTAAATTTGGCTTTAAACATTTAGAAAATATAATTTAGAAAATAGTCTGAGATACATACATCATTATAATTATTTCACTACTATTTTTTCATCCATAGAGGATATAAATATCAAAGACAAAAAAGGAAAAGTTAGCTCAATATTCCATAAAATATTTTATAGAGATATATTTATATAATTGACAAATAATATTGATTACTGATCATTATATGACACCTATTGTGGGTCAGGAACTTGTTTTATGTACTATTACATGGATAATAGTTTATTCATTATAATCCCATGAGGTAGGAGGCACAGAGAAGCAACATGTCCAAGCTCATACTCCAACATAGAGAATCTCCTCTGTACCAAAGTTCCTCTCAAACTCCAGGAATTAACGACAGCTAATGAATTGATCAAAAATGATTTAACAATATAAGGGAACAAGAATTTAGAGTAATAGTCATAAAATTAATCACTGGGCTTGAAAAAAGTATAGAGGACAGCACAGAATCTATTGCTACAGAGATCAAGGGACTAAGAAAGAGTCATGAGGAGCTAAAAAATGCTATAAATGAGTTGCAAAATAAAATAGAGTAGACCACAGCTCAGACTGAAGAGGCAGAGGAGATAATAGGTGAATTAGAAGATAAAATTATGGAAAAAGAAGAAGCAGAGAAAAAGAGATAAAAAAAAAATCCAGGAGTATGAGGGGGAGAATTAGAGAACTAAGTGATGCAATCAAATGGAATAATATCCGTATCATAGGAATTCCAGAAGATGAAGAGACAGAGACAGGGGCTGAAGGTGTACTTGAACAAATCATAGCTGAGAACTTCCTTGATCTGGGGAAGGAAAAAGTCATTGAAATCCAAGAGGCACAGTGAACTCCCTTCAGACATAACTTGAATCGATCTTCTGCACGATATATCATACTGAAACTGGCAAAATACAAGGATAAAGAGAAAATTCTGAAAGCAATTAGGGATAAACAGGCCCTAACTTACATAGGTAGACATATGAGAATAGTAGCAGACCTATCCCCTGAACTTGGCAGGCCAGAAAGGAATGGCAGAAAATCTTCAATGTGATGAATAGAAAAAATATGCAGCAGAGAATCCTTTTTCCAGCAAGTCCGTCATTCAGAATAGAAGGAGAGACAAAGTTCTTATCAAACAAACAAAAACTGAAGGAATTAATCACCACTAAACCAGCCCTACAAGAGATCCTAAGGGAGATTCTGTGAGTAAAATGTTGCAAGGACCACAAAGTACCAGAGACATCACTACAAGCATGAAATCTACAGATATCACAATTACTCTAAACCCATATATTTCAATAAGACTGAATGTTCATGGGCTAAATGCTCCAACAAAAAGACATAGGGTATCAGAATGGATTAAAAAAACAAGACCCATCTATTTTCTGTCTACAAGAGATTCATTTTAGACCTGAGGACACCTTCAGATTGAAAGTGAGGGGATGGAGAACTACCTATCATGTTACTGGAAGTCAAAAGAATGCTGGAGTAGCCATACTTATATCAGACAAACTGGACAAAAATTAAAGGCTGTAACAAGAGATGAAAAGGGGCATTATATACAAATAACAGGGTCTATCCATCAGGAAGAGATACCAATTAAAAATGTCTATGCGATGAACACTGGAGATCCCAAATATATAAAACAATTAATCACAAACATAAGCAACCTTATTGATAAGAATGTGGTAACTGCAAAGGACTTTAATACTCCACTTACAATAATGGATAGATCATCTAGACACAGGATCAATAAAGAAACAAGGGCCCTGAATGACACATTGGATCAGATGGACTTGACAGATATATTTAGATATGCATACCGAAGCAACAGAATATACTTTCTTCTCAAGTGCACATGGAACGTTCTCCAAGATAGATCACATACTGGGTCACAAAACAGCCCTTCATAAGTATAAAAGAATTGAGATCATACCATGCACACTTTCAGACCCCAATACTATGAAGCTTGAAATCAACCACAGGAAGAAGTCTGGAAAACCTCCAAAAGCATGGAAGTTAAAGAACACCCTACTAAAGAATGAATGGGTCAAGCAGGCAGTAAGAGAAGAAATTAAAAAATATATGGAAACAAATGAAAATGAAAACACAACAATCCAAATGCTTTGGGATGCAGCGAAGGAGATCCTGAGAGGAAAATACGTTGCAATCCAGGCCTATCTCCAGAAACAAGAAAAATCCCAAATACAAAATCTAACAGCACACCCAAAGGAAATAGTAGCAGAACAGCAAAGATACCCCAAACCCAGCAGAAGAAGAGAAATAACAAAGATCAAAGCAGAAATAAACAATATAGGATTAAAAAAAAAAACTGTAGAGCAGATCAATGAAACCAAGAGTTGTTTTGAAAAAATAAACAAAATTGACAAACCTCTAGCCAGTCTTCTCAAAAAGAAAAGGGATGTGACCCTAATAGATAAAATCGTGAATGAAAATGGAATTATTACAACCAACCCCTCAGAAATACAAGCAATTATCATGGAATCCTATGAAAAACTATGTGACAACAAACTGCACAACCTGGAAGAAATGGACAAATTCCTAAACACCCACACACTTCAAAAACTCAAACAGGAAGAAAGAGAAAGCCTGAACACACCCATAACCAGTGAAGTAATTGAATCAGTTATCACAAATCTCCAGCAAATAAGAGCCCAGGACCAGATGGCTTCCCAGGGGAATTCTACCAGACATTTAAAGCAGAGATAATACCTACCTTCTCAAGCTGTTGCAAACAACAGAAAGGGAAGGAAAACTCCCAGACTCATTCTATGAAGCCAGTATGACTTTGATTCCTAAACCAGACAGAGACCCAGGAAAAAAAGAACTACAGGCCAATATCCCTGATGAATATGGATGCAAAAATTCTCAATAAGATACTAGCAAATCGAATTCAAAAGCATATAAAAAGAATTATTCACCATGATCAAGTGGGATTCATTCCTGGGATGCAGGGCTGGTTCAACATTTGCAAATCAATTAATGTGATGTATCACATTGATTGATTTGCAAA
>NC_064817.1:68422394-68619452 GCF_023721935.1 Panthera uncia | reverse complement strand
TTCATCAGGGATATTGGCCTGATGAATATGGATGCAAAAATTCTCAATAAGATACTAGCAAATCGAATTCAAAAGCATATAAAAAGAATTATTCACCATGATCAAGTGGGATTCATTCCTGGGATGCAGGGCTGGTTCAACATTTGCAAATCAATCAATGTGATACATCACATTAATGAAAGGAAAGAAAAGAACCATATGATCCTGTCAATCGATGCAGAAAAAGCATTTGACAAAATTAAGAACTTTCTTAATAAAAACCCTCGAGAAAGTCGGGAGAGAAGGAACATACTTAAATATCATCAAAACCATTTATGAAAAGCCCACAGCTAATATCATCCTCAATGGGGAAAAACTGAGAGCTTTCTCCCTGAGATCAGGAACACGACAGGGATGTCCACTCTCACCACTGTTGTTTAACATAGTGTTGGAAGTGCTAGCATCAGCAATCACACAACAAAACGAAATCAAAGGCATCAAAACTGGCAAAGATGAAGTCAAGCTTTCACTTTTTGCAGATGACATGATATTATACATGGAAAACCCGGTAGACTCCACCAAAATTCTGCTAGAACTGATACATGAATTCAGCAAAGTCACAGGATACAAAATTAGTGTACAGAAATCAGTTGCATTCTTATACACTAATAATGAAGCAACAGAAAGACAAATAAACTAACTGATCCCATTCACAATTGCACCAAGAAGCATAAAATACCTAGGAATAAACCTAACCAGAGATGTAAAAAATCTGAATGCTGAAAACTATAGAAAACTTATGAAGAAAATTGAAGAAGATATAAAGAAATAGAAAAACTTTCCATGCTCATGGATTGGAAGAATAAGTGTTGTTAAAATGTCAATACTACCCAAAGCAATCTACACATTCAATGCAATCCCAATCAAAATTGCACCAGCATTCTTCTCAAAGACAGAACAAGCAACCCTAAAATTTGTATGGAAACACAAAAGTCCCCGAATAGCCAAAGTAATTTTGAAGAAGAAGACCAAAGTGGGAGGCATCACAATCCCAGACTTTAGCCTCTACTACAAAGCTGCAATCATCAAGACAGCATGGTACTGGCACAAAAAAAGACACATAGACCAATGCAATAGAATAGAAACCCCAGAATTAGACCCACAAAAGTATGGCCAACTAATCTTTGACAAAGCAGCAAAGAATATCCAATAGAAAAAAGACAGTCTCTTTAACAAATGGTGCTGGGAGAAGTGGACAGCAACATGCAGAAGGTTGAAACTAGACCACTTTCTTACACCATCAACAAAATAAACTCAAAATGGATAAAGGACCTGAATGTGAGACAGGAAACCATCAAAACCCTAGAGTGGAAATAAGGGAAAAACGTCTCTGACCTCAGCTGCAGCAATTCCTTACTTGACACATCTCCAAAGGCAAGGGAATTGAAAGCAAAAATGAACTATTGGGACCTCATGAAGATAAAAACTTCTGCACAGCAAAGGAAACAACCAACAAAACTAAAAGGCAACAAATGGAATGGGAAAAGATATTTGCAAATGACATATCAGACAAAGGGCTAGTATCCAAAGTCTATAAAGAACTCACCAAATTCCACACCCAAAAAACAAATAGTCCAGTGAAGAAATGGGCAGAAAACATGAATAGACACTTTTCTAAAGAAGATATCCAGATGGCAAACAGCACATGAAAAGATGCTCAACGTTGCTCCTCATCAGAGAAATACAAATCAAAACCACACTGAGATACTACCTTATGCCAGTCAGAGTGTCTAAAATGAACAAATCAGTAGACTGTAGATGCTGGAGAGGATGTGGAGAAATGGGAACCCTCTTGCACTGTTGGTGGGAATGTAAACTGGTGAAGCCACTCTAGAAAACAGTGTGGAGGTTCCTCAAAAAATTAAAAATAGATCTACCCTATGACCCAGCAATAGCACTGCTAGGAATTTACCCAAGGGATACAGGAGTGCTGATGCATAGGGGCACTTGTACCCCAATGTTTATCGCAGCACTTTCAACAATAGCCAAATTATGGAAAGAGCCTACTAAATGTCCATCAACTGATGAATGGATAAAGAAATTGTGGTTTATATACACAAAGGAATACTACTTGGCAATGAAAAAGAATGAAATATGGCCATTTGTAGCAACGTGGATGGAACTGGAGAGTGTTATGCTAAGTGAAATAAGTCATACTGAGAAAGACAGATACCCTATGTTTTCACTCTTATGTGGATCCTGAGAAACTTAACAGAAGACTATGGGGGAGGGGAAGAAAAAAAAAGGTTAGAGAGGGAGGGAGCCAAAACATAAGAGACTCTTAAAACTGAGAACAAACTGATGGTTGATGGGGGGTGGGTGATGGGTATTGAGGAGGACACCTGTTGGGATGAGCACTGGGTGTTGTATGGAAACCAATTTGACAACAAATTTCATATTAAAAAAAGATTGTGAAATGCCTCCTCTTTTCCCTCTGATCTCAGCATCTATGGGCTACATTATACTAGGCACCACTTCATTGATAAGATGAAAAGTTGCTTGAATACAAGTGACTCTAAGAAATGACCTAACTAAAGAAATAGGGATGCGTGGTTAATGCTTTATCTCTTTATTCTATTTATTCTTTCATTTTATAGTATGAAAAAATGTACTGACTCACCATTCAAAATGTTAATTCAAAGACAGAGTGTGCCCATCAGATTACTTTTATTCAGATAGCACTTTTTAAAAAGACAAAACAGTAATGTTACTGGAATTGTTTCATGGGTGAATTTTTTAAAGACTAATTACCAACGGCAAAATTAACTAATGTTTTCTGTTTTTGATTACCTTCACCTTTTGTCTTTGTTCTATGAATGTCGGTTAGCAACTGAAAAGGGGGAAAAAGTGATAACAAGTCTTTTAAAATGCAAAAGGTGAAACTAGTCATTTAGATAGTTAATACAATATGCATTATTGGAAGTAAACATAAATGTTTCCTTAAGAGGAGGTGATACCTACAGTCTAGGAAAACTGGGAGAATCTGTTTTACCAGTCATCCATCCCACAGCAGTGTTGCCTGTGTGCCTTCATTTATAAAAGGAACTGCTTCTATTGAAACATGTAAATATAAGGAACTGCTACACTCTCTCCAAAATGCACTTCTGTATATTTCAATGCTGAACTTATATATTAAAATGTTTTATAATTTAAATATTTATTTTCCTATTTAAAACTATATTTTTATTTAATTTTTAAAGGCTTTTTAAAGTTTACTTTTTCTTTTTTTGAGAAAGAGAGAGAAAGCGGGGGAGCGGTAGAGAGAGAGGGAGAGAGAGAATCCCAAGAAGCTTCTTGCTGACAGTGCAAAGCCTGATATGGGGGACTTGAACTCATGAACAGTGACATCATGACCCAAGCCAAAATCAGGAGTAAGAAGCTTAACTGGCTGGGCCAACCAGGTGCCACTGTTTATTTAAGTTTTTATTTAAATTGCAGTTATTTGGGGCACCTGGGTGGCTCAGTAGGTTAAGCGTCCGACTTCGGCTCAGGTCATGATCTCACGGTTTGTGAGTTTGAGCCCTGCATCGGGCTTTGTGCTGACAGTTCAGAGACTGGAGCCTGCTTCAGATTCTGTGTCTCCTTCTCTCTGCCCCTCCCTCACTTGTGCTCTGTCTCTCTCTCTCTCTCAAAAATAAATAAATGTAAATTGTGGTTAGTTAACATACTTTATAATATTAGTTTTAGGTGTACAATATAGTGATTCAACACTTCCATACAACACTCTATGCTCATCTCAGCAAGTGTACTCCTTAATCCCCATCACATATTTAACCCATCACTCACCTCCCCTCTGGTAACAATCAGTTTGTTCTCTATAGTTAAGAGTCTGTTTCTTGGTTTTCCTCCCTCTTTTTTTACCCCTTTTGTTCATTTGGTTTGTTTCTTAAATTCCACATATGAGTAAAATCATATGGTATCTGACTTTCTCTGACTGACTTATTTCACTTAGCATAATAGTCTCTAGCTCCATCCATGTCATTGCAAATGGCAAGACTTCATTCTTTTTATAACTAACATTCCATTATATATATTAAAACTTCTAAGATGGCTTTGAACCTAATGGCCATGGAGATTACCCACCCCTTCTCAAAACCTCATGTAGCTTTATGACTAAAGATTAGTTACATCACTCTTGTTACCCTATCCCAAGATTGTATTTCAGCAAAAATCATGATAAAGATAGTTCCCACAGAAAGCTGAGAACTTGGGAAGTCTTCTCTAGTCCAAAAGAAACCAATCAACTAGCCTTCACAGTGAGGTACAAGTCTATATAGCATAGTGCCATCAGCTATAAAACAGGATGCCAAGGTTCTAGTCCCAGTTTCAGGCAAGTCACAGATTGTTAAAAGTTAAAGGAAATAAGCCTCTGTCATATTACAAATAAGACAACTGAAGCCTAGAGAGGTTAGCTTACTCTAGCCAAATGACCAGATCAGCGGCAAAACTCATCTCCTGATGTCCTGCCCATCAGTCCTTTTTATAACAACATAGTACCTCCCTTTCAATAATACTATTTATATTTCCAACTCTTACAAAAATAGAAACCTTCAAAAATTTGCATTGTTATACAAATGGACACACATAGTAATTTGTTGGTTCAAATGTAAGGGAATAGTTTTGTAGCATCTTCAGGTTTTAAAAGCTCAATCTACTTAACCTAGGTTGGAAAGATACTAGGCCTTTTAATATCAAGGACTTAATCTTGTGGTTTCACAGATAAAATATTGAATATCTTTGTACTGTCTATCAAAAATGGAGTTTTCAAAACTTATGGAAGGTACAAATAAAGTGGTAGGTGGAGTGACAACCCACCTGACAAAACAAGTTTTAAAGTTTTATTTTAGTCCCAGTTATTTAACTTACGGTGTTATATTAGTTTCAGGTATACAATACAGTGATTCAACAATTCCATATATCACTCAGTGCCCATCACAAGTGCACTCCCGAATCCTCATCACCTATCTCACCCATCCTCCCTCTGGTAAATATTAGTTTGTTCTGTATGGTTAAGAGTCTCTTTCTTGGTTTCTCTCTCTTTTTTTCCCTTTGCTCATTTAGTACATCTGATTTTATCTTTTCTTTTTTTCTACAAATTTGCTAGTTTTACTCAAATATATATGCATCTATCTAGATGAATCCCATTTTGCAAGTTGCTTCCAACATCTAAATCACAGAAATATTTTAAGCATATATTACATATAAATTATATTTAGGAAATCATTTTGTTTTCATGTGACAGAAACATAGCAGAGAAGCAGATTCTTTAGCTTTTTAAAAAATATTCAACCATTTATGACTTCTTTATAAAATTATGCTATGCTTGCTGTGTAACAATCTATTGTCTCTTAAATTTTATATCCAAAAGATATGAAAAATATGGAAGTCTTGGGGCAATGAGGGAAGAGAATAAAGCTCCTTCTATCCAAACCAAAAGAACTGTACCTAATTGTTTGTCACATTCCTTAAAAAGTTCGCAGCCTTGGTTTCTACCTGATGCAAGGACATCTGATTTGTACTTAGTGAATAAGTAAGCTCTCAGGTTCATACAGAGAATGAACAGCAAAGACAATGGTATCCTGCTGGAATCCTGGAAGGAAATTAAAGATTCTTATTCAATGACATCTCCAAAGTAATGACACCATTTTTAGTAGCTTAAACCACCGCCAAAAAGGGGATTTTTCTTTTACTCAACTTAATTCTTAAAAACAAAAACAAGCAAACAAAAACTTATTATTTAATTTAATGAAATGTGAGAAAAACCATACCAAGTTCCTATAAATTATTTACTTGCTGTTAACCTCCCTCATGGCTGCACTCTGAATAGGCAGACATGCTGCATTAATCCAAATCGTCCTAAAATTAAAATAATTAAGACAGAATATTCTTGCAATGCATATTATTCTAACATCATTCATTAAAGCTATTTTAGATAAGTGAGACAAAGCCCATTTTAAATTTTAGATAAGTGAGATAAAGCCCATTTTAAAAGCATTGGCTACCTTAGGTGTTCAACATAAGCAGTAAATCCACTTTTCTAAATCGTCCCATTTATTATATTTAATCCTTGTTTCTGTAATCAGGAGCACTAAAGTACGCATGCATAGTTGCTTTCCTTTGACACCGTTCTTTTATTACTGTCTCTTTTTCTTACATAGTACTCCACAGCAGCTAGACTATCATTATGATGTTTTTCCTCCTGTCTTTTTATCTGTTTCGCTAGCACAAATAATTAAAATGTACTTACCTTCCTTCCACTGCTTTGGCTGCAACTAAGGATGCTTTGGATGTATATCTCTGAGAGTAGGGTAGGGAGGGGAGTGTTAATGTGGAGGGGAGCCAGGGTTGTTTCTTTCTATTTTATTTCTGAACAGCGACACATTGATGTTTCAGATAATAAATCATTCCAATTTGTTCATCTCTGCAAGCAATGGTGTTAATCTTCATTTACGACTTGCAAAGTCCGTTTTGTTAGAAGCATTTGATAAAATACTCAATTACCAGTTTTTTACACTGTAGTTCAACTGCTGTGCTGATAAAAGGCTCCAGCTCAGAAGATAAACTGCAAATAATTCCTGAAGAACAATGTCAGAGGCGATATATGATTAATGGGATTTTTGGGGGAGCAGATTATTCCCTCAACAAAGTGACAGGATGGTTCAATATCTATTTTTATTGAGAATGTCATTTAGGTATTGTTTGACACCTGCTCCCTATAGTCAGCTACTCATCACATTACAATTTCAAGGGACTTAAAAGTGAGATTTAACTCTAATAAGACAAAAGAAACTCATCTATAAAGCAAGACACTGCTTGATAATATGCAAATTATTAAAATAAATGGAAATGCAGTTTTGTGGGTTTATATGGGAGAAGAATATTTAGGCTTTGGCACCCTTTCCTGCCCTTAGATTTCAAGTGTTTATTTTTGAGATCATGTTTGAAATCTTGCCAAGACTACCTGTTTGTTCATTCATTAAATTGCCTTTTTCTAGTCTATCTGCTGTTGGAAATGACTCTTTACTCATCCTACGTCTTCAATTTTCCTTCATATGTATACTTTAGGTGTCATTGCTCATTGGCTAAGAAGACAGCTCGCAGTGCAGAAGACTATAATAAACTAACTTTCCTTATTGGGAAGAGGCTTATTTTATTTATTGCCATTTTCTCAAGCTGAAAGGTTCCTATTATGTGCCCAGCAAATGGGAATAGTGACCATTTCAACTATGGGCCCCAGAATACAATATACTCCATTAAACATCTTCCTCCCAGGAATTCCTCTCCATCCTCCACTCCTAGTCAATCATTTTTGACAATTTTAAATCCAGTACTTTTTGCTGTAAATTTTAAGTAGTTAGAAAATGTCTTCAGATTAAATCAAGTCTTAATCCCTGCCTCACCCTCTGGAAAGTGGCGTGGCAGTAGAAAATTGAGTGAAGAAGAAAGAGGATAAGAACCATTAGGGGAAGAAGAACCAAAGAATTAGTTTGTGAAATTTGCTGCTTGCTTTAACACCAATTGCTTTGATGAGATGGCTTTGTTTTCCACTAAATCCCTCTGTATTAAATCATTAGATTACCCCAGGGAATGATCATATGTCATGGATTTGTATATTACCTGTATGTTTTCTACAAGAAACTACTGCATTCAAGAAAAATGCTGAGACACTAGAGAGTGAAGAAGTGTGAACATTTACTCACTAATCATCTAACTCTTTGGCTCTTAGAACTTTTCTGAAGAATACAGGAGCTCTGAACATGAGAAATAGTTGGAACTGAACCAACAAAAGGCAATATAGACAACAGAAGAAATCAATTTTGTCTACTAAGTAAATCCACTAAAATTACTGGAATCATCATACACACTGTTAGACTGGGAAACTTTAAGCATGAGTGGAACCAATATTGCCAAGAGTGAAGATTGAGCACTCTGAATTAGATCCTTTATTTTTACTTCTTGGAATATTTTAGATACATTTGCAAACACATTAACTCCTTCCCTTAACAGGAGACAGCATAATGTGAAAGAAAAAAATAAGTCTTTGGAGCCCCCTTTTGGGTTCAAATCTTCATAAATTGGCCATGGGACAAGCTACTTAATCTCTCAGAGGCTGAGAGTTTTCATCCACAAAATTGAATTGATAATACCTTATTCAGGGATATGCAAGGATTAAATAAGACCTTTTGAGTATATAAAAGGACCCAGCATAAAATAGAAGCTAAATAAATGCATATTGAATAGATTCATTTTATTAAATTAAATAAATGGTGTTTTTTTATTTCATTTCAAAACTTGCAATTATTATACTAAATGTTAACATTTGTGGCTTTAAAATATGCTTAATACAAAGACGTCCAAAGTAGTTTACCTACTGGGAGAATCTAGCCCAATGACCTGTGTAAACAAGCATTCCACAGTCCATTATGAGTTTTACATCTATATGTTCACATAGGAAAGGGTCTTCAGAATATGAGGCTTGTAGGGCATGATCTCCTTCTGAAGAACAAAATAAGGTCAACCTTCCAGCACTAAAGTTAAGGAATATCCACAATGTGATCCCTATTTAAAAGGAGCAAAATGAGGTCAGTTTGAAGACCATAAGCTGTTCCAGAAATATTACCATAATTATTAAGTTTTGTCCAATTTAAACTGCTTAATTACAAGGTTTTATATTGCAAAAAGAAAAGTATACATGAATTTACCTATCTTAAATAGATCTTTTTTGAAATATGTTGAAAATTTTAAGTAGATCAATTTAAAACTGGCCTGTGTCCACTACAAACTAGAAAAAATTTTAAATTAGGTGACATAATCTATTTCAGTAGTCCATATATTTCAATATTTCAAAAAATAAGCAGAAAGAAAATCTCTTATTTACTGTAATCTATATTTAACATTGTATCAATATGGCCAAGAATATAAAATAAAACTACATGAATGGATAAGAGGATTGTTTAAGTATAGGGGTATTTGTCATGAGGAAACAAGGCTAATTAATGGAAGCCAGTTAAAAGGAATTGCTTTAAATTTCTTAAGGTTTAATTTAGGTTTTATCCAGAATTAGAAATATGTTATCATCCTCAACTTCAAGTCATTTCAACTTAACAAATGATGCAGTCCTTACTATGCACTACACTGTGCTAGCTGGTTAATTTCCATCCTCCCCCACTCTTAAGATTGTCAGATGTAGTCCTTTTAAAAATCCATTATTGCTTTTCACTTGCCTCTCAGAGAGTATTAAAGATAATGAATCATTGTGTTTCTAAACTTTTCTTATTTTCCTCCGAACTTCCCGTAGTTCATCATTACTTCTCTGCCAGTATAATGATTCTGTTCATCATGCCTGAAACAACTACAGTACAGAGATTAAATACAACCTATATTCACATAAATCATTGAATAAATGAATCATGAAATTAATATGTAAATTGTGTGTTTAACCTCTATTTATACAGCACTGTCTGTCACCATGTTGTAAATCTAAAACTAATTGCAAATTCACAACTCTGCAAAAAGAACGCTATGGTAAAAGCCTGACATATTTATTAACTAAATGTTCAACTACATTGTGTAATTAATTAACAGTAATACCAGAAAGGGGATAGAAAATTATATTTAAGCATAGATGTCACCTGTATGAAATGGCTAAAACTATTTTAGATTAGATTTTGATATTAGTCAAAGAATACTTCTATTTAATTTTTGGCAGGCAAATATATTTCCATTTACTTGTAATTCCATTAAACATCTCATTTTTAAATGTGGTTGTCACAACCACTCATAGAAATAAAATTTTGTTTTGTCTCCTTAAAGAAAGGAAATACTCCCAAAAGATTAGATGACAATAAACTCATTCAAAGATTAGGCAAAATCTCCTCAACTCAGCACATTAATAACATTTTATATGTGATATACAGATAACCTAAAATAAATAATTTCTACATGTATTTTAATGATGTATTGAATAACATGACGTTTAATGAGTCTTGTCACAACTAACACGGGTACTTTCTGAAAAAATATTCTGTTCTGAAAATAAAAAGTTATTCAAAGAATACGACTTTGAAGCTAAACATGGCACATAAGTATGTACAGAGGAAAATGTATTAGACTGAGCATTCTTGTTCCTTCATGCATTTTGATCAATTATTTTAAGAAAACATTCTCACTGTTAGCTGTTACACTTCTAACCTGAGTTTCTAATAAAATGCTATATTTAAATTTTTTAATGTTTATTTATTTTTGAGAGAGAGAGAGACAGAGCACAAGCCAGGGAGGAGCAGAGAGAGAGAGGGAGACAACAGAATCTGAAGCAGGCTCCAGGCTCTGAGCCATCAGCATAGAGCCCAACATGTGGGTGGAATCCACAAAGCATGAGATCATGATCTGAGTTGAAGTCAGCCGCTTAACTGAGCCACCCAAGCACCCCTAAGATGCTATATTTAAAAAGCATATATACATAAACTATAGGATATGGTATTTAAAGTATTCATAATAGCTAATATTTATTGTAATGGAAAATAATCACTTATTTCAAATGTTATGGCACATGCAGGTAAGAGGCAACATCTGATTAACCTCTGATTTTCTTATCTAATTAAATCAGAATCAGACTCACTGGCTACATTCATGAAGGGCAAAATAGAAAAAAAATCAGCTAAAGAAAATTGTTTCCCAGTTTTGCACTTCAATAAATGTGTTCTTTGTTTCCTCATGTCTGTGATGTTTAGAATGCTCAAATACTTTTAAAAATCTAGTGTGCAAAGTCAAGCTAAAAAATATGAACAATTTTCTGATAAAATAATTTAAAAAGAACTGTATGAAAATGAAGCAATCAATACTAAGAATTCCTATGTTGGCATCTTGTCCTGGAAAATACTTTTTTTCAATATGCAAGGAATGTTGTTAGTACTCCACCATTCTTGTGGATAGCTTATACTGAGATATCCACTCTCTTTTGCCTGATTGTCCTCATGCATGCTTAACATAGTTAACTGGAATTAGCAGTACACTGCATATCTGTGAGGCAGAATTTCTCTGGACCCAAATCTGCACCATTTCTAACTAAACAAAGTAAAGCAAATTCCCTCATCCAAGGAATCCTGAATAGAAAAGACACAAAGAGAGAGAGAGAGAGAGAGAGAGAGAGAGAGAGAGAGAACATCATAGCTAATTACATAAAACAAGCAGGAAGAAAACATAACCACAGTATTTTTATATCAGTACTGTTCATTAGAATGAGTTAGACTGCAATAATTAGATGTTGTTTTCCTTGGTTCTTATATGTTAAAAGCAAGAGATGGTCCAATACATCATACTCTCTTTTTTAATGTTTATTTATTTATTTTGATAGAAAGAAAGCAAATGGGAGAAGGGCAGAGCAAGAGGGAAAGAGAGAACCAACCAGGCTCTACACTCAGTGCAGAGCCCAACACATGGCTCAGTTTCATGACTGTGAGTGAGATCATGGCCTGAGCCGAAATCAAGAGTCGGATGCTTAACTAACTGTGCCACCCGGCACCCCCATCACGTTCCCTTTTAAGTATGATCTACCAACTTAGATGCCATGATAGAATTGAAGGAACAAAAGAAAGAAGAAGACCATTTCTTAGAGGAAATAGACATCCCCAAAGTGGATTAAATGCACTAAGGCATGTTAAGAGTTTAACACAGTGCCTAGAACATAACTAGAACCTAATAAATGTTAGATATAATGACAAAAGCGAAGACAATAAGATGATAATAACAATATCTAAAAATAAAACATAATCTAGATCCCAATTAATAGAATGCTTAAAGATTATATATAAGAAATCATTACACCATCATTAAATAGCATGTCTCTGAAGATTATTAAAACCATTGTAAAAATAATCATGATGTGAAGTTAAATAAAAGAAAAAGAATGGAGAAATATGTATACTTTGTAATCCCAATTTTGTTTAAATAAATATGGAGATGTGTGCACAAAAGAAAGAAAATATCAAGCAGTAACAATGGGTGCTGGGAATAGAAGGGGTTTATATTTGCCTTTATATAGATTCCCAAATGTTGTCTAATCTGTATTTTGCTTTTATAATCAGATTCCCTCTCTCTCTCTTTTTACATGTATGTGTGTGAATTACTATAATTCTCATCTTGAAATCAGTGATATTTCTTCAGGAGGAAGTTATGATCTATGACTTTGGTCAAAATAGACTAGGTCAAGGAACAACATGCTGCTCTTCAAGAAGTTAGAATTTGGCATTTACAGCTGACAAGTATGATGATTAATTATCATACAGATCAATTAGGATCCTCACTGATGCTCTTCCTGTTCCCTTAAAAGGGGTATATAAGTCTGTGTTGCATGATTTTTTTCCTGCTAATTTTCTTTTCCCTTTTACTTTTTTTAAAAGAAAATTCCTATGTGATTCTTGCTTGCCCAGTGACAAATTATATGAACCAAAATCTAAAATGCTAGATGGAAAGAAAGAAGACTTGCTGCTCATTTCTAGCTCTGCTACTAATCCTCTATGGTATTTTAGGCCAGTCACTTAACCAACCTGTGGCTAAAATGATGATAATAAAGTTTTCACCCTGCCTATGTTACAAATTTACCCTAATACTTCGTTGGAAATTATCCCTCCATAAATTTTGTGTGTTTTCTTTCATTTTGTTTATTAAAAGTGCAAGCAATTTTGGTAACTTGGTGATTTATACATATAGAACCTTGCTGATATCATCTTGATGACAGTAATATTTCTTTAATAATCAGAAAAAAGTTTTTTTTGTTTTCCTTTAATCATTTCTAGGAAAAGGCAAATAAATGCTGGCTACATAAGTTAATAGCCTGATAAAAAGGGGAAGAGACTAACACTTTTCGATAACTTATTATTCACAAGGCACTGTGCTAGGTTTTTTTTTTTTTTACATATCATCCCATGTATATTCCCAGTAACTTATGAAATAATATTACTGTTCTCAGTTTACTTATGAGAAGACCTAAACTCAAGGAGGGTGAGTACCTTGCTTAAAATTGCAGGTTTACTTACAGAATTATGGTTAGCCAGAAATCAAGACCTGGGCTCTACATATTTTAATCTATCCTGTCCCTTCTTCTGAGTATCATCCCAGTTCAACATGTCTTTCAGGCTAAACCAAAAGTGTGAATGTATTAAAACATTTGTTTTCAATTAAAAAAATTTATGTTTATTTATTTTTGAGAGAGAGAGAGAGAGAGAGAGAGAGCAGGGGAGGGACAGAGAGGGAGACACTGAACCCAAAGCAGGCTCCAAGCTCTGAACTGTCAGCACAGAGCCCAACGTGGGGCTCGAACCCACGAACTGGGAGATCATGATCTGAGCTGAGGTCAAAGGCTTAACCAACTGAGCCACCCAGGCACCCCTGTTTTCAATTTTTTTAATTAAGAATCAAGTTACACCAAGCAAAGAAGAAAACTGCTATCATATCCTACCTATTCTGCATCCTGAGATGAGAAGGAATTGGTAAAAGGAAGTATTTTCTTCACCTCCTGTTTAAGCTGCAGATTGATTCTGGAGATTTACATTAAGGAGATAAAACTTTCTCTTACTTTTTTGTTTTCATTTGTTCCTTGTCTCTGTCCGACACTTCATTTGGAAAAGGAGAAAGGGCTGCTCATCTCATTGGCAGGAAAGAACAAACTTCGATTTATAACATGCTAGGAACCCATCACTGTGATAGAGCAATCTTTCCCCCAGACATCTCTCCATTACTGAGGTTGATGCCCCCCTGCCCTTATACCACTTCAGTACTGATCCATCAGTCCCAACAGCAGGACTAATGGCAACACTTGCTCCAGTGTGCATTTTTCATCTTTATCTCAAAGAAACTTCTTGTGTGGATTCTTCTTTAAACAAACTGTGAAAATGTATTTTCTACAATTTTTGTTTTACAAACCTTTCCCCTCACATATATATTTGAATGATATACCAAATACTTGGCAGTATAACTTAAGTTATACTTGCTTTTCTTCCTTCCCCTTTTTATGACCTCCTCTTTAGTTCTTGTGAAATATCAAAAAAGTAAAATGCTTCATTTGCAAAGTATTATGGAAATCGTGAGTCAAGAAATGACTTAATCACTATGAGGAAGTCACTGGAACAGATGCAAGGATTTCCCTTTAAAAGCCTTCCTTGCTAGAGCTAAACTTTATTCTTAGCTATTATTTGTGAATTTGGCACATGATGTAAATTACTGAAATAAGCCTTTTAATTTCTTTGCAAAAAGTATTTAAGACATAAAAAAGAAGGAGAGAGCATCACATGAGTTCTTTAGTTTCTGAAAGGTAATGAATAAGAGAAAGAAAATATATAATATAATCCATGTTTAGATATCCAGCAATAATTCTGAAGATTATATTTGCCTTACTCTGAAATAGATGAAATAATATTAAAGTGATGCTGTTACACATATCTGTTTATATGATGATCATCTATAATACATGCTTAAACTATTTACATATATTAGAAAGAATAAATCATCAGAAACTCTCAATTTCCCCATATTCTGAGATATAGATACTATATTCAAAGTAGAATATATTTTGATACAAGCTGATCACCTAAACAGTAAGTTTGACGTCCCCCCTATACTCAGGGATTGTTCTTGGAGCTAATTCCTTTTAACTTAGTATTCTCTTATTTATAAGATTCATAGGAAACACTTAAAAACCCAATAAACCATACAAAATATTTGTTAGGATTTAATAGATTTCTCTGTAAATATGGGAAACATACTGATTACAGTGTCAAAAATACAGATAACATAATCTGTAAATATGTGTGTCATTTCCCTTCTGATATAATTTCACTAATACAGTAAACATGAAGAATCCAACCAGACCTCTGGATGGCTTACATGGCATTTATGGATTTAGCTTTTCTTTACCTTTCTGTCCATCCCAGAGCTTCCTGTTTTTCAAAACCCATCTGCTTCTTAAACTAAAGATGAATGCAAACAGAGGGTAAAGCAAAACGTTTTTCTGTAGACAAGTAGTACATTCCTCTGAGAGTCACATGTTTATAAAAAGTTCCCCTAGAATTCTTAAACTGACACCATAAAATCTATTATTTGTGTCAAATTGTGTCAAAATTGACTTTGGGAAAAATTGGTTGAGAAGTTTATCTTCCAGGGATATTTACATGTTAAACTTGAATTCGCTAGTCTTGTTGGAAGGGTTTTTTAAAAATTCTTTGATTTGCACATCAACATCAAAAAAGCAAAACATGTTGATTATTTGGGTGATAAAAAGATAATAGAAGGGAATTTAGGAAGTAGTCATTTAAGAGGAGATAGGATTGTTAATAAACGATCAAGAAATATCAAACAGGCTAAAGTATTTCTTCATTTAATGAGACAGATAAAATCTTCTTTTACATCTTTGATATTTCCATGAGACTGTGAAGCAGACCATCTCCAAGACTCGTTAATGTATATGTATATTTTTAACGGACAACTATGCTTTAAATAAATGATTTTAACAACATTTTTTTTAAATACACAGCAGATGTGGATACACTGTATTACTGGGAATACAATGCAAGCAAGTATCTGATGCCTGCAGCATCTATAAAGTTAGGAGTCAGAACTCCTACAGGGAAACATACTTTGTTGAAACTAACTGGAAACCTCACATTGCAGGCCAGTAAGTTAACCACCTGATTTTGAAGGTAGGCTAATCCTTTATTTTATCTTAGAATTAAATTGACAGCAATGAGGCTTTCACAATGACACTGTTATGATTAATGCTGCAGTCTCCAGTGTTAATGCTTCATTTACCTTTAAAAGCAGATGTAGTAACCCAGAAAGATCAATAATATAATCTCTTTATTTGGTGTTAAATTACTGTGGATTCATCGAATTATTATATTGCAGAGGTTTTTCAGTGGCATTAACTTAAAAACCAAATACATGTTATTTGGAATGGTATATCCTAATTTTCCTGATCTTGGCCCTTGTGGTTACCCATAAAGGCAATTTACATTAAGAATGTATATTGACCACTCAGATAACAGTTTCAAAGTTGGTAATGACTTAAAATGAAGAAAATGAGAAGAAGATGTAAAAGCATTTGGATATAGTATGTGTCTAAAATATGTAATATTATTAATTGTTTTTATAACTCCAACTAATTTTATATACATCCATAAAAGAATATGGACCTGTTGTCCAAGAACAAAACAATACTCTGAGTTAAAAATATCCAAGTGATAGGCAAGTATTTGATATTTCTTGTGAACTAGTACCAAAATAATAGACTTTCAGTTGTCAAATATACCTAGCCAGTACATGTACATGATCTCACTGATGACATTTTCATTAGCTTTTCTTTGGTAACCTTTAATATACACACTTACTTTTTAAATTCCTTTGCCACTAAGGGAAAGAATAAATGGTAGAGAATGCATAGTGAGGTTTTTTTCCAATGTTTACTCAAAGGAAGAGAAATATACTAATATCCTTGCTTTGCTGGTTTTATTACATTATATCATATATCACTTTCTATAATTATATTAATTTTGTTCTTATAGTCCTGCATTAAATCCTTTATCAGACTATATCTTACTGATAGTGCAAAACCTTATTAAATAAGATTGTATAATATACCATAGCACAAGGTATGAATGATTTCTCTGTTTTATGTTCAATTATTTCACCAGTTTTCATATATAATGTGTACCCAACAGAAACCAAGTTTTCCTCTCTTTCAGTGATAATTTTTATTTTATTTTATTTTATTTTATTTTATTTTTATTTTATTATTTTAGAGAGAGAGCATGAACAGGGGAGAGGGGCAGGAGAGAGAGAATCTTAAGCAGAATCCACACTCAGCCTGGGGCCCAAAGTGGGGCTCTATCCCATGATCCTGGGATCATGACTTGAGCCAAAATCAAGAGTTGGACACCCAATAGGAGTCCCTTCTTCCTGTAATAACTTTTAGTGGTAATCTCTCTATCCTAGATTTGTAAAATCCTAATAATAGTGTACTATATTTACAAAATACTTTAAGTTTACAAATGATTTTAATGCTTATGGTGAATATATAAGGTGATAACAGTGACTATTTCTTATTTTACAGATAAAGAAGTGAAGATCGAGAGAAGTTAAGTGACTTTCATAATACTACACTGATAGCAACTGACCCTGCCAACCAAGAACTAGAAATTTTCTGCCACCTATTCCATTATTCCTTCTGCTAAAACACACTGCCTTACCATCTATCTAATCAAATATATTTCAAAACAAACAAACAAAAAAAAAAAACAAATATATTTCATTATTCCATCCATGGCTTAGTTATAACTCTATCTTTTCAAGATACTTTTCAGTATTAGAAGTAGTATTTGTAGTATTAGGGTAATCAATTCACTCAGAGGTTGATTACACAGTAGACTTTTGTCCTCTTTTTAAATTCTTTGTGGACACGCAATAAACCCAGAATGATGTAACCAATGCTCTTGAGTTGCTTTTCAGTGTGGCCTCTCTTCCAACCTAATAAGACATTAAGTCCTTTTAGGAATAAACCCTAGCTCTTCATATAAGATAATCAATTCTTAAAATGAATTACAGTGTAGACCTAGCCTACAAATATTGCTTTCTAAATATAGGACACTTGATGAATTTCCCACAGTGAGATATTGATGTATTGTAAAATCAAAATGAGTAATTCTATACTATCCATTCAAAAATTTTAATAAATATTAAAATAATAAATATAACCCTACAAAAATACTGTCAATTGCTTAATGCTAGGGTAATGGAGTAGAAATATAAATAATCTCATAGTTTCAGACAGAAAAATCTAAATGGATTCCATAACTCTGAAGACAATGCCACCTCACAGTTAATTGATGACCTAATTGAATATCCTATTAGGAGTTGGCCTTCATAAACAATGACCATATATCTTCCAAACATCTCTTTCTATGCTATAACTACAGACTTATTATGATGAACTAAAAAAATATAACCAGAGACTGGGGACAGCATACCTTTCTTGGAAGGAACCCTGAGTGGTGCCTATACCAAAGAAACTATTCTCTGCCTCTATAAATCCATTTTCTTTGAGCATACTGAGACAATCTGTTTAAAGCAGATGAAAAATAATCTGTCCTAAAGAGGTACTGATCAGAAAATGATGGTTGACAGAGTAACTATCTCTACACCGCCACCTAGTTTTAAAAACCATCTGGGAAAGGATACAGAACAAGAAATAAAATAACAATGCTCTGATAACAGCAGCCATGGTGATGTTTTCTCTTAATACATTCAATTGCAAAATGTAGCTCAAATTTCAACTTGAGGATATCGAACTTTAACATTTCTTAAAAGTTCCATAGACTCTAAATTCATAGCCTACCTGTTGATCATTAAAAAACAACAAAACTTTCTAATGTGGTAAGTGTATGCTTAAAATTCAGAATTGGGTTTAATCAGGTTAGTCTCTCAGGATTATTTCAAAGATGTACTCTAGCTTACAGAGCTGGCTTAAAATGACAGCTTAAATAGAATCAGTTTTGGAAGTTGCTTGCTTTGGTTATAATTGGAGAGATGAAAAGACCAAAATGAAGTGAATGGCATTGAGTTGCCACATAGAGAAATGATGACACTGAGCACTGGTTCTTCCCAAAGGACTCTACAATCAACATCAGGTTATCACTTACAGATGTTAACTGAACATAATTTTCTATATTTAAAAACCTCTATGCAGACACATATTTTCCCTTCTGATAATTCCAACAGACCTCATTGCACACCCATAAGAATGTCTAAAATGAAAATATGAATAATACCAAATGTTAATAATGAAGTTAAAAAACTCGACCTCTCACACTCTGTTTGCTGGTGAGAGTATAAAGCTATTTGGCAATATCTATAATGCTTAAAATAAATGTAAACATATATATCTTATGATAGGAATGTATGCTTATGTCCATCAAAGATAGGAAGATAAACACATGAATACTCATATAAACACTACTCATAATAGCCCCAAAATGGAAACAACCCAAGAATCCATCACTAGTAGAATGAATAAATAAATTTGATATAAACTTGATATATTTATTCATTCTACTATTGAATATATTCATCCTACTATGAATAAATTTTATATATTCATACAATACTTTATAATGCAGCAATTAAAAAGAACAAACTGCTACACATAAAAACGTGGATAGATCTTACAGACATAATAGTGAATAGAATAAAAGTAGCCATATACAGAATATTACTCAGTCATCAAAAAGAATGAAATCTTACCATATGCAATAACATGGATGGAGCTAGAATGAATTATGGTAAGCAAAATAAATCAATCAGAGGAAGACAAATACAATATTATTTCACTCATGTGTGGAATTTAAGAAACAAAATAGATGAACATATGGGAAAAGGGGTAAAAAAGAGAAGAGAGGGAAACAAACCACAAGAGACTCTTAACAATAGAGAACAAACTGAGGGTTGATGGATGGAGATGGGTGGGAGATGGGCTAGATGGGTGATGGGTATTAAGGAGGCATTTGTGATGACCACTTGGTGTTGCATGTGAGTGATGAATCACTGAATTCTACTCCCAAAACCAATATTACACTGTATGTTAACTAAAATTTAAATTAAAAAAATAAAAAATAAAAAAGTAGCCAGATACAAAAGACTATATATGTCATAATTCTATTTAGATGAAGCTCAATAATAGGCAAATACATGATGAGAAATGTCAGAATACAGCTTATTCCTTGGCAGGGTGGTGGTATATAAAATGGGGCATAAAAAGGATTTCTGGGGTGCTAATGATGTTCTAATTCTTAATCTGGCTGCTGGCTTCACAAACACAGGTGTGTTCCCCTTATGAAAATTAAACAAGTTGTATACTTATGCTCTGTGTACTCCTTTGTATTTATGTTACATTAAAAGGAGGGGAGAGAAAACTAAAATTAACAACCTGAATTAGTTACTTCACAGTTCACACCAGCAACCATGATTGCTTTATCCCATTACTCTGACCTGTAATAATACTGCATTATCTATGATTTAAACTATGATGGACAGGATTTGGTATTGCAACCTTACTCTTTTCTCTATTAGAGAGAAGTGGCTCACTGGTAACAATAATGCAAATCCTAAAAATTCCTCTTTGCTCTCCTTTCATTTTTAGTACTTCGCACTTACTAGCAGTCACCTTATTAATCTCCATAAGTAGACACACAGTAAAGCCATCATGTCACAGTTTAATTATCATGATTTACATTTGCTTGTTTTGTTTAAAGAACAACTCTAATATTTTTCAAATGAAAACCCTCTTTATTGAATTTTAATATAAAATTCAGTCATCCCACTAACCAACTGAACTCAAGATGAAAGCAAACACCCAATATTGGAAACTAAAAAAAACATATTGATTAATTTCATGTTGTTGCATTATGTACTGGTAGGAACACACATTCATTATGCCATGCAAACTATTATTATATCCGAATTACTTTTTTTATCAAAAGATAGATAAAATCAGAAAGAAGCAGTGAGCAATTTTATTAAAGTAAACACTATCCAAAAGTCAACTTTTCATTATATAAATATAGTACTGTTGTAGTAGCTTAATAATCAGGCAATGACTTTTGCTGGAACATTATATTTTTACCAGCATATATATCATTTTTAAAGTTTAAGAATAGGTTTCACAGGGGCACCTGGGTGGCTCAGTCGGTTGAGCGTCTGACTCTCGGTTTTAGCTCAGGTCATGATCCCAGGGTCATAGAATTGAGCCCTGCTTCAGGCTCCATGCTAAGTGTGAAGCCTGCTTAATATTCTCTCTCTTCTCTCTTCTCTCTTCTCTCTTCTCTCTTCTCTTCTCTCTTCTCTCTTCTCTCTTCTCTCTTCTCTCTCTCTCCCTCTCCCTCTCCCTCTCTCTCTTTCTATCTCCCTCTTTCTCTCTGCCCCTCTCCCTCACTCATGCTCTCCCTGTATCTCTCTCAAATAAAATACAGGTTTCATAACCATAGAATGCTGCTAGTTTGGTATTTGCTTTTTTGTTATGAAGGATTTGATTACTTCCTTGCAAGAATGTATCACATGCATCTAGTGCTACCAGACAGCCATGAAAATATTTGAAGGCTTTCAAAGGAGGAAATAAAGCTGTATTTAATAGCTGATAGGAAAGTTTTGGAGAACCTTGAGAAAATGGCAGAATAGGAGAAAGCTGAGCTCACTCTGTGAGCGAGATATCATCCACATCCAAGTCAACAAACCAGAGAAAAATCCAAAAACTGGAAGAACAAACTCCATAACTAAATATAAAGAAGAACCTGCAGCTGAAAATCTAGGAAGGTCAGAAAGGCAGAGGGAAGCTACTCACAGGAGGGAGGGAGCTCTGAAAACAGAGAGGTCATAGAAACAAGCCCATGCACCAGGGAGCCCACATGGGGAAAAATGATCCCTATAACATTTGGCTTTGAAAACCAGAGGGGCTGAATTCTGTGAGTTTATAAAGCCAATGGTACTTGGAGACTAGAGTTTTAAAAGTCTGCTGACTCAGCACTGGGTGAACCCAGAGGGTGAGTGATACCTGGGTCCTTGCCGTTAAAGGGAGAGCAGTCTGCATGGAAAGGCAACAAAAAGCCAGAAGTTTGCATAATACTGGGGGCAAACAGAAGACAGATCTTTCATACTGATTTTGGAGCTTGTTGGGTGACTTCTCTAAAAATGGGGGAGTTGCAGGAGCAGAATAAACACGGAGTGACCTGCCAGAGGCAGGGCTGCACAGACACTTGCTACTTGACCCATTGGCAGTGTTCCATGCCCACAAGTTCTCTGAAGAACTAGCCTAATCCAAGCTTGTTGGCCTGGACTCTAGGATCATAGTAAATTTTGTTACAGCCATGCATGCACCTCTACCAGCCCCTATGTGCATATCTACTGCACCTGCCCAACAGGGCACCACCAGGTGCCATAAAACACCATGCCCAGCTGCTGCACTGGTTCCTGGTCAACCCACCAGGCACAGCTGCAAGCATCCAGCCATGATCATGCACCAAGTGCAGCTGTACCCAGCCATCTTTCTGCACCTCACCCAGCCATGAGCCCTAATAAGCATGGTACAGAACCCCCAGTTGCTGCAGCTCCTAAGGTTATTTGGCATAGGACTAGTGACCCAGTGCAAATTTTGCTAACACCACCACCCCTCTCCCAAGTTCCCCGGAGGTCACACCCCTTCAGACCTGGCCTGCCTGAGTCCCACTAACACCATAGAGAGTAAAAACAGCCCACAAAAGAAATATGACTGCACTGAAAGGAAAAGTGACAACAGCAGGACCTATGTAACATGCATAGGATACTCTTCTGAAGTGCCAGATTCTGGGGAACAGAGGACAATGCACTGAAGGGCACCCTGATCCTCTTCTTAATAAACTCACTACATTAAAAAGCAAAAGACACAGCTGAATTTCTTAACACACAGAAGGAGACACAGAGAGGCAGACAAAATGATGAGACACAGAATTCATCCCAAGTGAAAGAATAAGACAAAGCTATAGTCAGAGATCTAAGTGCAACGGATTTAAGTCACATGCCTGAGAGAGAATTTAAACCAATGACAACAAAGATACTCACTGGAGTTGAAAAAAGAGTGGAATATATGAGTGAGACACTTAACACATACATAAGTAATAATATTAAAGAGATAAAGCACTTAATAAATGAAATGAGAAACATGCTTGATGGAATTAATAGCAGGATAGAAGAAGCAGAGGAACAAATTAGTGACCTAGAAGACAGAGTAATGGAAAGTAATCAAGCTAAACAAAAAAGAAAAATAGAATTACACAAAATGAGACTAGATTTAGAAAACTCAGTGACTCCACCAGATGTAATAAGATTTGTATTATAAAAGTCTCAGAAGAGGAGAAAGAAAAGGGACCAGAAAATGTATTTGAAGAAATAACAACTGAAAACTTACCAAATCTGGGAAAAGAAACAAATATCCAAATTTTGGCACAGAGAATTCCAATCAAAATCAATAAAAGCAGACCCACTCTAAGACATATTGTATATTAAACTTGCAAAATATAGTGATATAGAAAAAAAACTTCCAAAGTTTCAAGGCAAAATAAGTCATTAACTTAAAATGGAAAGCAAAAGGCTAGCAGGATATTTTTCAACAAAAACTTTGCAAGACAGAAGTGAGTGGCATGATATATTCAAAGTGCTGAATGGGGAAAATCTGTACCCAAGAATATTCTACCCAACAAGTCTATCATTCAAAATAGAAGGAGAGAAAAAGACCTTTCAAGACAAACAAAAACTAAAGAAGTTCATGACCATTAACCAGCCTGTTAAGAAGTACTAAAGGGGAAACTAAGTGTGGAAAGGAGACACCAAAAGTGATAGAATAAATGTAGGAAACACAAAAGTCGCAAAAATGAATATTTCTCTAAAAAATCAGTCAATAAACTAAAAAAAGGATATAAAATTAATAATATATAAAATGTGGGGAGTAGAGGAGAAAAGAATGGGTTCAAACTTAAATGACCATCAACTTAATATAGACTGCTATACGCAGGAAATGTTATATACAAACCTAATGGTAATAATAAATCAAAAACCACTAATAAACATGCAAAGAATAAATAAAAAGACATCCAAATATATCACTAAAGAAAATCAGCAAAACATGAAAGAGAGAAAAACAAGAAAGGATCTGAGAAAATCTTCAGAAACAACAACAAAAAAAACCAAGTAATAAAAAGGCACTAAATGCATATGTATCAATAATTCCTTTGAATGTAAATGAACTAAATGCTCCAGCCAAAAGACATAGGGTGACACAATGAATAAAAAAAAAGGAAAAAAAAAAAAACATCTATATGCTGCTTACAAGAGACTCATTTCACAACGTATGTAAAGATACGTACAAATTGAAAATGAGAAAATGGAGAAAATTCCATAAATGCAAATGGATGTCAAAAGAAAGCTAGAGTAGCAATACTAATTTCAGACAAAATAGGCATTTTTAAGTTATTTCTTTTGGGAGAGAGCACAAAGAGTGGAAGGGCAGAGAGAGAGAGGAGAGAGGGAGGAGAGAAAGAGTATCCCAAGTAGGCTCCGTGTGCTCAGCTTGGAGCCCAACATAGGGCTTGAACTCATGAATTGTGAGATCATGACGTGAGCTGAAACCAAGAGTTGGACGCTTAACCAACTGAGCCACCCAGTCGCTCTGGGACAAAATAGACTTTAAAACAAAAACTGTACCAAGAGACAAAGAAAGACACTATATAATAATAAAGTGGACAATCCAACAAGAAGATATAATCATTGTAAATATTTATGCACTCAACGTAGAGCACTGAAATACATAAAACAGTTAATAACAAACATAAAGGAACTAATTGATAATAACACAATAATAGTAGGGGATTTTAGCACCGCACTTACATCAATGGACAGATCACAAAACAGAAAATCAATGAGGAAACAATGGCTTTGAATGACACACTAGACCAAATGGACTTAAGAGATATTCCGAACATTCCATCCTAAAACAGAATACACATTCTTTTCAAATGCACATGGAACATTCTCCAGAAGAGATCACACTGTAGGTCATAAAACAATCCTCAACAAACTCAAGAAGATTGAGGTCATACCATGCATCTTTTCTGATGACAATGCTAAGAAACTAGAAGTCAAACACAAGAGAAAATCTGGAAAGACCACAAATACATGGAGGTTAAATAACATGCCAATAATGAATGAATGGCTCATCCAGGAAATCAAAGAAGAAATTTTTAAAGTACATGGAAACAAATTAAAATGAAAACACAGTAGTCCAAAATCTCTGGGATGCATCAAAAGTGATTCAAAGAGGGAAGTTTATAGCTTATCTTAAGAACCAAGAAAAATCTCAAACAATCTAACCTTGCTAAAGGAGCTAGAAAAAGAGCAACAAACAAAACCTAAATCCAGCAGAAGGAAGGAAATAATAAAGATTCAAGCAAAATAAATGATATAAATTTTATGTTTTTATTTTGAGAGAAGAGAAAGTGTGCATGCACAAGAGCAGGGCAGGGGCAAAGGGAGAGCAAGAGAGAATCTTAAGCAAGCTGTATACTCAGTGCTAAGCCTGATGAAGGGTTCAGTCTCATGACCATGAGTTCATGACCTGAGCCAAAATCGAGAGTCTGACACTTAATCAACTAATCAACCCAGGCACCCCTAAATGATATAGAAATTAAAAAAAAAAATAGAACAGATCAATGAAACCAAGAGCTGGTTCTCTGAGAAAAGTAATAAAATTGATAAGCCTCTAGCCAGGTTTATCAGGAAAAAAACAGAAAGGATTCATGTAAATCACAAATGAGAGAGGATTGAAATAACAACCAACACCATAAAAATATAATCATAAGAGAATATTATGAAAAATTATTATGAACAAAATTGTGAAAAAAAAATTCAACCACAAAGAATAGATAAATTCTTAGAAATACATAATCTACCAAAAACTGAAACAGGAAGTAATGGAAATTTGAACAGACTAAACAGCAGCAAAGAAATTGAATTAGTAATCAAAAAACTCCCAACAAACAAAAGTCTAGGGCTAGATGGCTTCAAAGGAGAATTCTACCAAACAGTTAAAGAACAGTTGGAAAGGAGTTAAGATGGCAGGCAGAGTAGTAAGAGGATCTTATGCTTTCCTCATCCCCCAAACAGCTAGATAATTATCAAATCATTCTGAATACCCAGGAAATCGAGCTAAGGACTGAGAGAACAAATTATACAACTAGAGCGAGAAAATAGGCCATATTGTGGAAGGTAGGAGGTGCAGTGATATGATTTGGGAAGAAAAGAATCAGAAGTACTACAGTGGGGAGGAAGCCTGGATCACAGAGAGAGGAAAGAGAGAGAAAGAGAAATACAGAGAGAAATAAAGGAGCACACATGGGGACTGCACAAGAAAAACACTTCCCCAACACCATTGACTGGGAAAAAGAGAGGGGCTGATTATCTCAAGATTTTACAAACAGCAGAACTGAAAGCCTGACGTTTTAGAAGTCCATGCCATCACCAGGGTCAAACCTGACAGTTGTAGCTGTGCTCCTATAGACAAGGAGGGCAGAGTCCTGAGAGAGGACTGTGTGCTCTGAGGATCCCCTAGGTCACACTGGGAAAGACAATTCCCCTTCTTGGAGTGCATTTGGGAGAGGCAGCACTGCCTCTCAGGGGCCAAAAGAGCTGGGGCAGGGCAACATTGAGCTGCCCCAATAATTAGCAAATGACCAGAGATGCCTGCTGAGGGCAGCTAACCTGGATGCCAGATTTTTGCTATGCTTTACCATAAAAGTCAAGTCCCTGTGCAGTTGTACAATTCCTTTTCTTGGACAAACCCAAACCATGCACAGCATAGCGAGACCCTCTCCCAGAGGATCAGTGTGGGTCTGCAACACGACAGGTCCCTAAAATTTGTAGTTTTGAGGTACAGCCATACTCCTGAGATAAAACACAAGAGCACTGCACTGCCAGGTGGGCAGATGGCTCAGACACAGACAGGGTGAAGGCTGGGATCTGATGGAAACCTGGGACACAAGAGGAGAGATTATTTGCTATCCTATGAGGGCTTCCTGAACAGCTGTGGATGTAAACTACTTTCTCTGGGAAATAAAGCACCTGATGCCATTTTTCACCCCTCCCATCACCACTGACAGACTTTAGCAAAGGGCACAGTGCACACAGCAAAGGTTTGAGCCACTTACACCAAGCCCCATACCCTCTGTGCTCTACAGATGCTTTTGTTACAAGGACAAGTGTGCCTGAGAGTCAGAGCAACAGCAGGTCCCAAAAGACCAGGATAAATCCCCTGCACCCACTAAAACTACTTACCATAGCGTGCTGCAAAGCTTCAGCTCTGGGGGAAATAGTATCTAGGTTCTTTTAACAATCAGGCCAAAACACAACTAGTTAAAACTTGGCACACAGTGGACAAGGTCCAGACACTCCACTGAAGGCGAGGAGAAACTCCGCAGAGGACTGACCTGAGGGAAAGAGCAGCCAAAATACAACTGCAGAGGGAACACAGCTACACCAAAAACACTTCCTGAAGCATAAGGTTGAGAGAATATATGACTTATTCTTAATACAGCCATTACTCACAGCTGCAGGAAACATAATAGGCTTTCCTAATACACAGAAGACAGAGACCTAGACAAAATGCCAAAACAGAAGAACTCATACCAAAAGGAAGAACAAGAAGTGGTCACTGCCAGGAAGATAATAAAAATACATATAAGTAATATGCCTGAACCAGTACTTAAAACAAAAATCATAAGGATATTAGCTGGGCTTGGGAAAAGCATAGAATAAACCAGAGAGACTCTTCCTGCAGAGATGAAAGACCTAAAAACAAGTCAGGCCAAAATAAAAAATCCTATAACACAGATGCAAAACTGACTGGATGTAATAACCATTAGGATGGAAGTACAAGAACTAATAAGTGATATAGAAGATAAAATTATGGAAAATAATGAAGCTGTATAGAAGAGGGAAAGAAAAATATTGCATCACGAATGTAGGCTTAGGGAACTCAGCGACTCCATAAAATGTAATAACATTTGTATCATAGAACCCCCAGAAGAAGAGTGGGGGCAAAGGGCTGATTTGAGCAAATTATAGCTAAAATTTCACTAACCTAGGGAAAGAAACAGACACCCAATCCAGGAGACACAGACAATAACCATCAAAATGAAAAAAAGCAAGCCAACACCGAGTCACAGTGTAGTAAAATTTGAAAAATGCAGGCAGCAAGGGAAAAGGAATCCCTCACTTACAAGGGAAGACAAATAAAGTTAGCACCAGATCTGTGCACAGAAACTAGGCAGGCCAGAAGGGAGTGGCATGATATATTCAACGTGCTAAATGAGAAAAATATGCAGCCCAGAATACTTTATCCAGCAAGGCTGTCATTCAGAATAGAAGGAGAGAGAAAGAATTTCTCAAACAAAAACTAAAGTAATTTGTGACCACTAAACCAGCAGTGCAAGAAGTATTAAAGGGACTCTTTGCATGGGAAAGACCAAAAGCAACAAAGACTAGAAAGGAACAGAGAAAATCTCCAGAAACAATGACTTCATAGGCAATACAATGTACTGAATTTATATCTATCAATAATCACTCTGAATGTAAATAGACTAAATTATCCAATAAAAAGACATAGGGGGAGGAAGAATTAAGCTGGTAGAGTATGGGGGACCCTAAGCTTGCCTCATCCCTCAAACAAAGCTAGATAAATAACAAATCATTCTGAATACCAAAGAAATCAATCTGAGGATTGAAGGAACAAACTACACATCTATAGGTAAAAAATCAGCCACATAGTGGAAGGTAGGAGCTGTGGAGAGTTGATTTAAGGAAGAAAATAATAGCAGATGCTGCAGAATGTAGGCAGCCCTGATAATGGAGACAGGAGGAAGAGAGAAAGAGTGAAAGCAGTGCAAAGGGAATTGCACAAGAAAAAATTTCCCCAAAACCCTCTACTTGGAAAAGGAGAGAGGTTGACTACCACAAGAATTATAAGCAGTGGAGCTCAAAGTCTGAAGTTTTAGAAGTCTGCACCATCGCTGGGATCATGTCTAGCTTAGTGGAGCTCCTGTGGGGAAGGAGCTTGGAGGCTAAGGAACAGGCATCATGGTCTGAAGATCCTCACAAGGGGAGAAACAGTCCGCTTTCTTGGATTACATTTCAGAGTGGTGGCATGGAATCTCCAAGGACAAAAGGGCTGGTGGGAGGCAACATGCTTCCCTATTCACTAGCATATAAACAAAGAAACCTGCTGAGGGCAACAAACATTGGTGTTAGCTTTTTGCTGGATTTTGCCATAAAGCAGCCATGAGACCACTTTTCTGAGACAAACCAGCACTAGCCAAAGCACATCAAGACCCTAACAACAGAGGATCCATGCAGCATGGATCCCTAAAATATGGAGATTTGAAACCAAGCTGTGTGCCTGGGATAAAACACAGGATTACTGTGCCACTTGAGAGACTGACAACTTGGATACAGACAGGGTGAAGGCAGGGATCTGACAGAAGTTGGTGACATAAGAGGGGAGATTGTTTCCTCTTCTGTGAGGGCTTCCTGAAGAGTGGTGGACACAAATTCACCACTCCAGGGATGAGATAGAAGGGAGCAACACCATTTTCCCTAACCCATCAGCATTGACACACTTCAGTGAGCAACACAGTGCCCCCCCAGTGGAGGCTGGAGCCATGTAAACCAAACCCCAACCCTTGAACCCTGCAGGTGCATCTCCACTAGTGAAAGTCTGCTTGATACTCAGCACAGCAGGCCCGTCCCCCAGAACACCAGCACAAACCCTTCACATGCACCAAGACTACAGATCATAGAGCACTGCAAAACTTCAGCTCTAGGGAAAATAGGATCAGCTTCATTTAAAAAGCAGACAAAAATACATGTAGTTAAACCTTGCCACACAGTGGACAAGGTACAACCCCCCCCCCCCCACCGCAGGCAAGGAGAATCTCTCCAGAGAACTGACCTGAGAGAAGGAGCAACCAAAACAGAACAGCAAAGTGCACATTCTGAAACACCCCCTGAAGAATGCGGCCCAGGACAGTACAGAACCTCTTCTTAATATAGCCATTACTCTTAGGAGCAAAAATGTAAAAGGCTTTCCTAACAATCAGACAAAAAAAAAAAAAGCAGTGACCTAGACAAAATGACAAGACAGAGGAATTCACCCCAAAAGAAATAATAGGAGTAAGTAACAGCCATGGATTTAATCAATACAGATATAAGATGCCTGAACCAGAATTTGGAACAACAATCATAAGGATACTACCTGGCCTTAATAAATGCATAGGAGACACTAGAGAATTACTTACAGCAGAGGTAAAAGAATTAAAAACTACTTAGGCCCAAAATACAAAAGGGCATAACTTAGATGCAAAACTGATGTTTTCCAATAACAATGAAGATGGATGAATCAAAGGAATGAATCAGTGATACAGAAGATAAAATTATGAAAAATAATGAAGCTGCAAAGTAGAGGGAAAAAAGTAGAGGATCAAAATGTAGACTTAGAGAACTCAGAATCTCCTCAAAGCATATGAAAATTTATATCATAAGAGTACTAGAAGAAGAGAGTGAAAAGGAGGCAGGAGGTTTATTTGACCAAATTATAACTGAAAACTTCTCTAATCTGGGGAAGGAAACATATCAAATCCAATACAGACAGAGATTTCCCATCAAATTCAACAAAAGAAGGTCATTGCCAAGACGTATTGTCAAATTTAAAAAATACACAGACAAGGAATGAACCCTGAACCAGAAAGGGAAAAAAAGTCCTTAACACACAAGGTTAGACATATCAGGTTTGCAGCAGATCTGTCCAGACAAACTTGGCAGGTAGAAGGGAGTGGCATAAAATATGCAACATGATGAATGGGAAAAAATATGCACCCAAGCATAATTTATCCAGCAAGGTTTTCATTCACAATAGCATGAGGGATAAAAGTTTTCCCAGACAAACAAATGCTAAAGACGTTCATGACTACTAAACCCTCCCTGCAAAAAATATTAAAGGGGACTCTTTGACTTGGAAATAAAGACCAAAAGCAACAAAGACTAGAAAGAACAGAGAACATCATCAGAAACAACAACTTTACAGATTACACAATGGCACTAAATTCATATATATCAATAATCACTCTGAATGTAAATACACTAAATGTTTCATTAATACATAAAGTAACAGAATAGATTTTAAAAAAAAAACATCCATCTATATGCTGCCTACAAGAGACCTGTTTTAGACCTGAGGACACCTGCAGATTCAAAGTGAGGGGATGGAGTGCCATATATCATGCTAATAGATGCCAAAAGAAAGCCAAAGTAGCCGTAATTATATCAGGCTAACTAGATTTTAAAACAAAGACTGTAACAGGAGATGAGCAAGGGTATTATATCATAATTAAGTGGTCTATCCAATAAGATCTAACAATTGTAAACATTTATGTCCCCAAGATGGAGAAACTCAAATATATTAATTAATTAAAAACAAACATACTGAAATTCATTGATAATAATACCATAATAGTAGGGGGCTTTAAAACCCTACTTACAACAATGGATAGATCGTCTAAACAAAAAATCAACAAGGAAAAAATGGTTTTGAATTACACACTGGACCAATGGACTTAACAGATGTATTTAGAACATTTCATCCTAAAGCAGCAGAATACACATTCTTTTCCAGTGCACATGGGATATTCTCTAGAATAGACCACATACTGGGTCAAAACTCAGGCCTCAAAAAGTACCAAAAGACTGAGATAATACCATGCATATTTTCAGACCAGAAGGCTATGAAACTTGAAGTCAATGTCAAGTCAAAATTTGGAAAGACCAACAAACACATGGAGATTACAGAATATCCTACTATAGAATGAAAGGGTTGGGGAGGAGTTAAGATGGTGAAGTAGGGGGACACTGCGTTTTCCTCATCCCTCAAACACAGCTGTATGGAGGTCAGTTTACATGAAACACACAGGATATAGATCTGCAGATGGTAGGAGGGAGACAGCCTGGCTGCTGCAAGGTGCACAGAAGTGAAGTTGGGAGAGAAAAAATGGTGGTGCCAAGGAGGGGAGGGAACCCTTGCCACGGAGAAACAAAAGTGAGAGAAAGAGAGAGGGGTTGAGAAAGTGTGGCATAGAGTTAGCACAAGAGGAAAACCTCTCTAGACCACACACTGGGCAGCAAGAGGTGCTGAGTGTCCCAGTTCTTTCTTGAAAACTGCATTTGGAGCTCAAACTCAGGTTTTGAAAGTGCACAACTTTCTCCAGAGCAGAGCAATGGCACATGCTCATGGGGAGAATGAAACAAGCCCCGGAGTTCATAGCATGGAGTAGGGACTTCTGGGGCATACTAGGAGAGAACATTCCCCTTCCTAGAGTACTTTTGGAAGAGAGTTTATTGCCTCCCAAGGACAAAATACCCTGAAGGTGTCAGCCAAAGGCCTTTCATCAACAGGGGACAGAGGTGCACCTAGAGGTAAATATACATTTTGCTGCTTTTAGCAGTGCTACACCACAGATTTCATGCACTATGCAGGCGCATGGGACTATTCTCAGGGACAGAGGACTTCACAAAACATAGAGAGGCTCTACTGCAGAGGAGGAGAGGGATCTGCATGGTGCCAGGTCCTTTAAGACTTTGGGCTTTGAGGGGCACCTGGGAGGTTCAGTTGTTTAAGCATCTGACTTCAGTTTAGGTCATGATCTAATGGTTCATGGGTTCAGGCCCCACATCAGGCTCTGTGCTGACAGCTCAGAGCCTGGAACCTGCTTCAGATTCTCTCTTTCTCTTTCTTTTTCTCTCTCTCTCTGTCTCTCTCTGTCTCTCTCTCTCTCTCTCTCTTGCTCTCTCTCTCTCTCCCCCTCCCCCATTCACACATTCTCTCTTTCTAAAAAATAAATAGACAGGGGCCAACATGGTGGAGAAGTAGGGGGATCCATACTTCCTGTGTCATGCAAACAAAGAAGTGCTGAAGCCAAAGGACTTTGAAACCCAAGAGTCTGGGAGGAAAAGAGACTGAATATACCAGGAAGAAAACAGGACAAACTGAGACATAATAGGTGGGTGATTGCGAACTGGGGGAGATAAAATGGGCTGTGTAGGCACAGAAGGAAGGGATCCCCTTCTGTGGAGAGACAAAGTGTAGGACTATATCTGGACAAGAGAAAATCCTCAGACTGGGAATGACAAAAATCCCATCTCTAACTGCGGGGCTTTCTTTGGACTGGGGGTGGCTCCCTGGTTGTGCACCTGGGGAGGAGGGGAGCCATCCCTGGGTTTGGTGGTAGATCAGGGGCACAGACCACAGTAAGAGAAAGTGGTCCCCTCCCTGGAGGGCAGCATGATAGGACAAAGCCTGCCTGCATCTTCCACCCCTGGGCTTGGTGGCGAGTTCAGTGGTGCAGTCCACAGTAGGAGAAGGTGGTCCTCCCAGAAGTGATGCAGCACAGATAAAGCCAGCCAGAACCATATGTCAGGCTGCACAGAGAGGTGCTTCCCCAGTGCCAGAGTGCACGGAGTGGGTCTTTGAATCCTAGCCAAGTGCAGGGTCAGAGATGTTGGCAGAGTGAGTAGTACCACCCCATCTGTGCCTGCGGCACAGTGAGAATGACTCAAATGGAGTCCACTGGGTCCATGGAGAAGAGACTGGGGGATCGCAATTCCCCCCACCACCACCACCAAGGCGGGGCTTCAGGGATGGGGTTGGAGGGGTCCACAATGGAGGCGGGACCAGCCTACAACAAACCATGCCCCTCCGCACTAGGTAACTGTGTATCTACTGGAGCAGGACAGACCCTATGGAACCAGACAGACAACTCCTACAGACCAGGACTGCAGCATTGCCTGGATTAATTCAAGGTCAATTCTGGATATATAGATATATTCTCCTCACCATTTCTACTCCTTATCTCTTCCCTCCTCTATGAAGGTTACTCTGGTTATTGCTTTGTCTAAATACACATATTTAATCCATTCTCTTGATACATGTTCTACACTTCCTTCTTTACATTCCTTTCTCTCTCTCTCTGCAATAATCAAGCGATATAGTTTCTCTGTCTGGGTGACTTTATCTTTCTTTCTTTTTCCCCACCTCCTTCCTTATTTTCCTTTCTCTCTCTCTGGATTAAGCCTTTTAGTCTCTTTGCCTAGACAATGTCTATGTTTTCATTTTCCCTGCCCCTGTCATTTCTCTCTTTGTATGTGCTCTTCCATCATCATCGCCACCACCATGTTTTTACTTGTAGCCAGTGTTTCTGGTTTTTTGCTGTTGGATTGTTTTTTTGTTTTTGTTTATTTGTTTGTTTGTTTTATTTGTGTGTTTGTGTGTTTCTGTCTCCTGTTTGTCTGTTTTCCTTTACAGGGCTACTCCAAGGAACAAATCAAAGCACACCTGGTGGAGGGCCCAATACATCACCACAAGTAGGCAAATAACATAACCAAAGTCACAACAACAGAGAGCAACTAACACTCTCCAAAAAACACCTCCTGAAGGGCCAGGCCATGGACAGTGTATGACCACACTTTAATGTAGCAGTGCTCACAGGTGCAGAACACACAACAAGCTTTTAAAACTCATAGGGGACAGAAAACTAGCCAAAATGATGAAACAGAAGAATTCTCCTCAAGAGAAGTTCCAGGAAGAAGTCACAGCTAAAGAATTGATCAAAACAGATTTAAGCAATATAACTGAACAAGAATTTAGAATAATACTCATAAAATTAATTGCCGGGCTTGAGAACAACATAGAGGACAGCAGAGAATCTACTGCTACAGAGATCAAGGGACTAAAAACTAGTCATGATGAATTAAAGAATGCTATGAATGAGGTGCAAAATAAAACAGAGGAGGTCATAGCACAGATTGAAGAGGCAGAGGGAAGAATAGGTGAATTAGAAGATAAAATTATGGAAAAAGAGGAATCTGAGAAAAAGAATAAAAAATCCAGGATTATGAGGGGCGAATTAGAGAACTAAGTGATTCAATCAAATGGAACAATATCCATATCATATTTCTTCAGAAGAAGAAAAAGAGAGAGAAATGGGCTGAAGGTATACTTGAACAAATCATAGCTCAGAACCTCCCTGATCTGGGGAAGGAAACAGGCCTTGAAATCCAAGACTTACACAGAACTACCTTCAGATGTAACTTGAATTGGTCTGCTGCATGACATATCATAGTGAAACTGGCAAAATACAAGGACAAAGAGAATTCTGAAAGCAGCTAGGGATAAACGGGCACAAACACACAAAGGTAGACACATAATTGTTGTAGTAGACCTATCTACTGAAACTTGGCAGGCCAGAAAGGAATGGCAGGAAATATTCAATGTGATAAACAGGAAGAATATGCAGCCAAGAATCCTTTATCCAACAAGCCTGTAATTCAGAATAGAAGGAGAGATCAAGTTTTTCCCAAATAAACAAAAACTGAAGGAATTCATCACCACTAAATCAGGCTGATAAGAGATCCTAAGGGGGACACTGTGAGTGAAATGTTGCAAGGACCACCAAGTACCAGAGACATCACTACAAGCATGAAACCTACAGACATCACAATGACTCTAAACCCATATCTTTCAATAATAACACTAACTGTAAATGTACTAAATGCTCCAATGAAAAGACATACAGTATCAGAATGGATTAAAAAAAAAAAGACCCATCTATTTGCTGTCTACAAGAGATTCATTTTAGACCTAAGGACAATTTCAGATTGAAAGTGAGGGGATGGAGAACTATCTATCATGCTACTGGAAGGTAAAAGAAAGCTGGATTAGCCATACTTATATCAGACAAACTAGACTTCAAATTAAAGGCTGTAACAAGAGATGAAGAAGGGCATTATGTAATAATTACAGGGCCTATCCAACAGGAAGAGCTAAAAATTATAAATGTCTATGAGCCACATTCAGAAGCACCCAAATATATAAAACAATCACAAACATAAGCAACCTTATTGATAAGAAGGTGGTAATTGCAGGGGACTTTAATACTCCATTTACAATAATGGATACATCATCGAGACAGAGACTTAGGAAAGAAACAATGGTCCTGATTGATACATTGGATCAGATGGACTTGACAGATATATTTAGAACTCTGCATCCCAAAGCAGCAAAATATACATTCTTCTCAAGTGCACATGGAACATTCTCCAAGATAGATCACACACTGGGTCACGAAACAGCCCTCACTAAATATAAAAGAATTGAGATCATACCATGCACACTTTCAGACCACAATGCTATGAAACTTGAAATCAACTGCAGGAAAAAGTCTGGAAAACCTCCAAAATCATAGAGGTTAAAGAATATCCTACTAAAGAATGAATGAGTCAACCAGGAAATTAGAGAAGAAATTTAAAAATATATGGAAACAAACAAAAATGAAAACACAACAATACAAACCCTTTCAGATGCAGCAAAGGCAGTCCTAAGAGGAAAATACATTGCAATCCGTGCCTATCTCAAGAAACAAGAAAAATCCCAAATACAAAAGCTAACAGCACACCTAAAGGAAATAGAAGCAGAGCAGCAAAGACACCCCAAACCCAGCAGAAGAAGAGAAATAATAAAGATCAGAGTAGAAGTAAATAATATAGAATCCAAAAAACACAGTAGAACAGATCAATGAAACTAAGAGCTGTTTTTTTGAAAAAATAAACAAAATTGATAAACCTCTAGCCAGGCTTCTCAAAAAGAAAAGAGAGAGAACACAAATAGATAAAATCACGAATGAATATGGATCTATTACAACCAATCACTCAGAGATACAAGCAATTATCAGGGAATACTATGAAAAATTATATGCCAACAAACTGGACAACCTGGAGGAAATGGACAACTTCCTAAACACCCACACACTACCAAAATCAAATGGGAAGAAACAGAAAATTTGAACAGACCCATAACTAGTGAAGAAATTGAATCAGTCATCAAAAATCTCCCAACAAATAAGAGTCCTGGGCCAGATGGCTTCCCTGGGGAATTCTACCAGACATCTGAAGCAGAGTTAATAGCTATCCTTCTCAAGCAGTACCAAAAAAGAGAAATGGAAGGAAAACTTCTGGACTCATTCTATGAAGCCAGTATTACTTTGATTCCCAAACCAGACAGAGACCCAGCAAATAAAGAGAACTACAGGCCAATATCCCTGATGAATATGGATGCAAAAATTCTCAACAAGATACTAGTAAGCTGAATTCAACAGCATATAAAAAGAATTATTCACCATGATCAAGTGGGATTCATTCCTGGGCGGCAGGGCTGGTTCAACATTCACAAATCAATCAATGAGATACATCACATTAATAAAAGAAAAGATAAGAACCATGTGGTTCTGTAAATACATGCAGAAAAAGCATTTGACAAAATACAGCATCCTTTCTTAGTAAAAACCCTCGAGAAAGGATAGAAGGAACATAAACATCATAGAAGCCATGTATGAAAATCCCACAGCTATTATCATCCTCAATAGGGAAAAACTGAGAGCTTTCCCTATGAGATCAGGAACATGACAGGGAAGTCCACTCTCACCACAGTTGTTTAACATAGTATTGGAAGTCCTAGAATCAGCAATCAGACAAAAAAATGAAATATAAGGCATCAAAATTGGCAAAGATGAAGTGAAACTTTCACTTTTCACAGATGACATGATACACTACATGGAAAACTTGACAGACTCCACCAAAAGACTGCTAGAACTGATACATGAATTCAGTCAAGTCGCAGGGTACAAAATTAATGAACAGAAATCGGTTGAACTTTTATACACCAATAATGGAGAAACAGAAAGAGAAATAAAGAACCTGATCCCATTTGCAATTGCACCAAGAACCATAAAATACCTAGGAACAAGCCTAACCAAAGAGGTAAAATATCTGTATGCTGGAAACTATAGAAAGCTTATGAAGGAAATTGAAGAAGATATAAAGAAATGGAAAAACATTCCATGCTCATGGATTGGAAGAATAAATATTGTTAAACTGACAATACTACCCAAAGCTATCTACACATTCAATGCAATCTCAATCAAATTGCACCAGCATTCTTCTCAAAGCTAGAAAAAACAATCTTAAAATTTGTATGGAACCACAAAAGACCCCAAATAGGCAAAGTAATATTGAAGAAGATGACCAAAACGGGAAGCATCACATTACCAGACTTTAGCCTCTACTACAAAGCTGTAATCATCAAGACAGTAAGGTATTGGCACAAAAACAGACACATAGACCAGTGGAATAGAATAGAAACTCCAGAATTGGACCCACAAATGTATGGCCAACTAATCTTTGACAAAGCAGGAAAGAGTATCCGATGGAAAAAAGACAGTCTCTTTAAGAAACGGTGCTGGGATAACTGGACAACAACATGCAGTAGAATGAAACTAGACCACTTTCTTACACCATACAGAAAAATAAACTCAAAATGGATGAAGGGCCTGCATGTGAGACAGGAAACCATAAGAACCCTAGAGGAGAAAGCAGGAAAAACCTCTTTGACCTCAGCCCCAGCAATTTCTTACTGGACACATCTCCAAAGGCAAGGGAATTGAAAGCAAAAATGAACTGTTGGGACCTCATCAAGATAAAAAGCTTCTGTATTGCAAAGAAAACTAAAATCAACAAAACTAAAAGGCAACCAACAGAATGGGAAAAGATATTTGTAAATGATATACCAGACAAAGGGCTAGTATCCAAAATCTATAAAGAACTCACCAAACTCCACACCTGAAAAACAAATAATCCAGTGCAGAAATGGGAAGAAGACATGAACAGATACTTTTGTAAAGAAGACATCCAGATAGCAAACAGACACATGAAAAGATGCTCAACATCAGTATTCATCAGGGAAATACAAATCAAAGGCACACTGATACCACTTCATGCCGGTCAGAGTGGCAAAAATGAACAAATCAGGAGAATATAGATGCTGGAGAGGATGTGGAGAAACAGGAACATTCTTGCACTGTTGGTGGGAATGCAAACTGGTGCAGCCCCTCTGGAAAACAGTGTGGAGGTTCTTCAAAAAATTAAAAATAGAACTACCTTATGACCTAGCAATAGCACTGCTAGGAATTTACCCAAGGGATACCAGAATACTGATGCATAGGGGCACATGTACCCCAATATTTACAGCAGCACTTTCAACAATAGCCAAATTATGGAAAGAGCCTAAATGTCCATGAACTGATGAATAGATAAAGAAGATGTGGTTTATATATAACAATGGAATACTACTTGGCATTGAGAAAGAATGAAATCTGGCCATTTGTAGCAACATGGATGGAACTGGAGGGTATTATGCTAAGTGAAAGAAGCCAGACAGAGAAATACAGATACCATATGTTTTCATTCATATGTGGATCCTGAGAAACTTAACAGAAGGCCATATGGGAGGGGAAGGGGAAATAAAGTTACAGAGAGGGAGGGAGGCAAACCATAAGAGACTCCTAAATACTGAGAACAAACTGAGGTTTGATGGGGGATGGGGGAGAGGGGAAAGTGGGTGATGAGCAATGAGGAGGGCACCTATTGGTATGAGCCCTGGGTGTTTTATGGAAACCATTTTGACAAGAGATTATATTTTAAAAATAATAAAAAGTAAAAAATAAAGTAATTTAAAACAAGAAAAATGTGTTAAAAAAAAGAATTTGGTCTTTGAATGCCATCCACATGCTAAAGAAAAAAAAGCAGGAGAGTTGTGGCACAGGGTAAGCTTACTACCCTCGCTATTCTGAGAGGGCTGCCTGAACAGTAGGAGATATAAGATCCCCAGTTTGATAAGAGATTGGGCTGGAGCCATTTTCCTGCCAACTCCAACATGGTGGGACTTCATAGAGCAAGAGAGCAGCCCTAAGTGGAGGCAGCAACCACTTACACCAAACCCTGACCACCTCCCCATGCCTGGCAACTGCTTATTTACTGTGGCAAGGCTAAGTCAAAACAATGGATCTCTCCTCCCAGAAGACAAGCACAGAAAACAGTCCCCACGCACCAAATGCACTAAAAATCTAGGACTTCAAAACTACACCTACAGCTATTTGCTTGCTTGCTTGCTTGCTTGTTGTTTTTTTTTTTTTGTTTGTTTGTTTGTTTGTTTGTTTTGTATCAGGCTTTACCCTCTATTTTTCCGGATTACTTCAACAAACAATCAAAGCACACCTAGTTAAAGGTCCTACCACTCCATCACTGCAAGCAAGGAGTTCTGCAGAGGACTGACCATTGGGAAAGACCAGCCAAAACGCTACATCAGAGTGCACATAGCATACACCATAAACACTTCCTGAAGTGCCAGGGCACAGTGTATGACCCCTTTTTAATATAGCAGTACTCTCAGGTTTTTAAGCTTTAAAAACATGCAAAAAACATAAACATAGCAAAGTGACAAGATTGAGGAATTCCCCGCAAAAGGAATGTCAAGAAGAAATCACAGCCTTACTCAAAATAAATATAATCAATATATCTGAACATGAATTTAGAACAACAGTCATAAGAATATTAGGTGGACTTGAAGAAAAGCTTGGAAGACACCAGAAAAACTCTTAATGCAGAGGTCAAAAACCTATGAACTAGTCCAGATGGAAAAAAAATGCTATAACTGAGATTCAAAACAAAGTAGATACAGTGATAATGAGAACTGAAGAAGCAGAGGAGAGGAAAGGTGAAAGAGAAGCTAAAATTATGTAAAATAATAAATCTGAAAAAAGATGGAAAGGAAATTGCTAGATCATGAGGGGAGACATAGAGAACTAAATTCCGTGAAACAAAACAATATTCATATCATAGGAGTCCCAAAAAAAAGTGGGAAAAGGAGACACGAGGTTTATTTGAACATATTATAGCTGAGAACTTCCCTGATCAGGGGAAGGAAACAGGCATTCAAGGTCACGAGACACAGGGAACTCTCTTAAAAATCAACAAAAACAGGTCAACACCATGACATATAATAGTGACACTTGAAAAATACAAAGATAAAGGGAGAATCCCTAAAGCAGCTAGAGACAAAAGGTCCTTAACCAACAAGGGTAGACATATAAAGTTAGTAGCAGATCTGGCCACTGAAACTTGGCAGGCCAGAAGTATTCAATGTGTTGAATAGGAAAATAGGAAATATTCAATGTGTTGAATGGGAAAAATATACAGACAAGAATACTTTATCCAGTAAGGCTGTCATTCAGAATAGAGGGAGACATATGGACTTTTCGAGACAACAGCAACAACAACAAAAACTTAAAGGAGTTAATGACCACTAAACCAGCCAGCCCTACAAGAAATTTAAGGGAGACTCTCTGAATGGAGAAATAAATAGACCAAAGCAATAAAGATTACAAAGGATCAGAGAACAACACCAGAAACACCAATTCTATAGGTAACAAAAAGGCACAAAATTCATATTTTTCAATAATCATTCTGAATGTAAATTTACTAAATGCTACAATAAAAAATATAGGGAATTAGAATGGAGTAAAAAAAACAAAAATATCTATATATATGCTGCCTATAAGAGACTCATTTTAGACCTACAGACACCTGTATATTTAATGTGAGAGGATGGAGAAACATCTATCATGCTAATGGAGGTAAAAGAAATAAAAGTTCCCTTACTTACATCAGACAAACGAGATTTTAAACCAAAGACCATAACAAGAGATGACAAAGGGCATTATATCATAATTAAGGGTTCTATCCACCAAGAATATCTAACAATTGTAAACATTTATGCCTCATCTTGAGAAATCCAAAATATATAAATCAATTAACAACAAACATAAAGAAACTCATTGATAATAATACCATAAGAATATGAGACTTTAATACCCTACTTGCAGGAGTGGACAAATCATCTAAAGCAGAAAATCAACAAGGAAACAATGGATTTGAATGACACATTGGAGCAGATGGACTGAACAGATATTTTCAAAAAATTTCATCCTAAAGCAGCAGAATACACATTCTTCTATAGTACACATGAAACATTCTCCAGAATAGATCATATACTGGGTCACTCAATCAGACCTCAACAGGCACAGAAAGATTGAGATCATACCATGCACATTTTCAGAACACAATGCTATGAAACTGGAAGTCAACCACAAGAAAAAATTTAGAAATCCCTCAAATACATGGAGGTGAAAGAACATCCTACCAAAGAATGACTGGGTTAACCAGGAAAATAAAGAAGAAATAAATATATATTTATATATGGAAGGAAATGAAAATGAAAACACAACAATCCAAACCTTTTGGGATGCAGCAAAGGCAGTCCTAAGAGGAAAGTACATTGCAATTCAGGCCTAGCTCAAGAAGGAAAAACAGTACCAAATTAACAACCTAACCTTACACCTAAAGGAGCTATAAAAGGAGCAGTAAATAAAGCCTAACACCAGCAGAAGAAGGGAAATAAGAAATATTAGAGCAGAAATAAATGATACAGAAATAAAATACCAGTAAAACTGATGAATGAAATTTAAAAGTTGGTTTTTTGAAAGAATAAATAAAATTGATTAACCCCTAGTCAGACTTATCAAAAAGAGAAGAGGAATAAAAATGATAAAATAATGAATGAAAGAGGAGATATCACAATCAACATCATAGAAATACAAACAATTATAAGAGAATATTGTGAAAAATTATATGCCAAAAAACTGGCAATCTGGAAGAAATGGACAAATTCCTAGAAACTCACATACTACCAATACTGAATCAGGAATAAATAGAAATTTTCAACAGTACCATAACCAGCAAAGAAATTGAATCAGTTACCAAAAATCTCCCAACAAACAAAGTCCAGGACCAGATGGCTTTCAAACCTTTCAAGAAGAGTTAATACCTATTCTCAAACTGTTCTCAATAATAGAAATGGAAGGAAAACTTCCAAACTCATTCTATGAAGCCAGCATTACCTTGATACAAAAACCAGAAAAAGACCCCACTAAAAAAGGAGAATTACAGGCCAATATCTCTGATGAAGCTGGATGCAAAAATTCTCAATAAGATAGTAGCAAATTGATCCCAACAGTACATTAAAATTATTATTTACCATGATCAAGTGGGATTTATTCCTGGGCTGCAGGGCTGGTTCAATATTGACGTGATACACCACATTACTAAAAGAAAGGAAAAGAACCATATGATCCTCTTAATAGATGCAAAAAAAAAGCATTTGACAGAATACAGCATCCATTCTTGATAAAAAAAAAATACACTGAAGAAAGTAGGGATAGAAGGAATATTCCTCAAAATCTCAAAGGCCATATATGAAAGACCCACAGCCAATAACACCTTCAATGGGGAAAAACTGAGATCTTTCCCCCTATGGTCAGGAACATGACAGGGATGTCCACTCTCAACAATTTTGTTCAGCATATTACTGGAAGTATTTGCTTCAGCAATCAGACAACAACAACAACAAAAAGCATACAAATTGCAAAGAACTCAAACTTTCACTCTTAGCAGATGACATGATTCTCTACGTGGAAAACCCAAAAAAAATTGCTAGAACTGATTCATGAATTCAGAAAAGTCACAGAATATAAAATCAACATACAGAAATTGGTTGCATTTGTATATACCAATGATGAAGCAATAGAGAGAGAGATCAAGGAATCGATCACAATTACAATTTCACCAAAATCCATAAGATACCTACAAATAAACCTAACCAAGAAGGTAAAAGATCTATACACTGAAAACTATAGAAAGATTATGAAAGAAATTAAAGAAGACAGAAAGAAATGAAAAAGCATTCCATACTCATGGATTCCAAGTACAAATACTGTTAAAATGTCTATACTACCCAAAGTAATCCACACATACAAAGCAATACCTATCAAAATAACACCAGCATTCTTCACAGAGCTACAACAAAGTATCCTAAAATTTGTATGGAACCAGAAAAGACCCTGAATAGTCAAAGTAATGTTGAAAAAGAAAACCAAACCTGGAAGCATCTCACTTCCATACTTCAAGCTGTATTAGAAACCTGCAATCATCAAGACAGTATGCACTAAAACAAATACATAGATAAATGTAACAGAATAGAGAACTCAGAAATGGACCCACAAATGTATGACCAACTGATTTTAGACAATGAAGGAAATAGTATCCAATGAAAAAAGTCTGTTCAGCAAATGGTGCTGAGAAAACTGGAAAGTGGCATGCAGAAGAATGAAACTAGACCACTTTCTTACACCAAATACAAAAATAAATTCAAAATGGATGAAAGACCTAATTGTGAGACAGGAAATCATCAAAATCCTAGAGGAGAACACAGGGAGAAACCAATTTGACCTCAGCTATAGCAACCTCTTATGAGACATGTCTCTGGATACAAGGGAAATAAAAACAAAAATGAACCATTGGGACCTCATCAAGATAAAAAGCTTCTACACAATGAAGGAAATGATCAACAATACGAAAATGCAAACAATGGAATGGGAGAAGTTATTGCACATGATATATCTGATAAAGGTTTAGTATCCAAAATCTATTAAAAAAACTTACCAAACTCAACAACCAAAAAACAAACAAACAAATCTAGTGAAGAAATGGGCAGAAGACATAAACACTTTTCCAAAGAAGACATCCAGATGGCTAACAGATACATGAAAAGGTTGCACAAAATCAATCATAATCAGAGAAATACAAATCAAAACCACAATGAGATAGATATCATCTCACACCTGACAGAATGGCTAAAATTAACAACTCAGGAAACAACAGGTGTTGGCAAGGGTGTGGAGAAAGGGGAAGCCTTTCATACTATTGGTGGGAATACAAACTAGTGCAGTCACTCTGGAAAACAGTATGGAAGTTTCCTCAAAAAATTAAAAATAGAACTACCCTACAACCCAGGAAATGCACTAATAGGTGTTTTCCAAAGATTAAAAAAATGCTGATTTGAGGGGCACATGCACCCCAATTTTTATAGCAGCACTATCCACAATAGCCTAATTATGGAAAGAGCCCAAATGTCCATTGACTAATGAATGGATAAGGAATATGTGGTATATACATACAATGGAATACCACTCAGCAATCAAAAAGAATGAGATCTTGCCACTTGCAACAACATGGATAGAACTAGAGTTTATTATGCTAAATGAAATAAGTTACCCACAGAAAGACAGATATCATATGATTTCACTCATATGTGGAATTTAAGAAACAAAACAGATGAACATAGTTTAAGGGAAGGAAAAATAAGATAAAAACAGAGAGGGAGGCAAACCATAAGGACTCTTAAATACAGAGAACAAACGGAGGGTTATGGGAGGGGAGGTGGATGGGGGGATGGGTTAAATGAGTGATGGGCATTAAGGAGAGCACTTGTTGGGATGAGCACTGGTTGTTATATGTAAGTGATGAATCACTGGGTTCTATTCATGAAAACAATACTATACTGTATGTTAAAAAATTTGAATCTAAATATATTCTTTTTTTAAAAAAAAGAATGAATGAGTTAACCAGGATTAAAGAAAAAATACATGAAAGCAAAGAAAATGAATACAAAACAGTCCAAAATATTTGGGATGCAACAAAGGTGGTCCTAATAGGGAAGGATATTATAATACAGTCCTATGTGAAGAAGAAAGAAAATTCTCAGTACACAACCTAACCATACACTGAAAGGATGTAGATAAGGAATATCAAATACAGTCTAAAGCCAGCAGAATAAAGGTAATAAAAAATATTAGACCAGAAATAAATGATATACAAACAAAAAAACCAGTAGATCAATGAAAGTAGAAACTAGTTCTTTGAAAGAATTAATAAATTGATAAACATCTAACTAGAGAAAGGAAACAAATAAATAAAATAAAATCACGAATGAAAGAGATGACATCACAACTAACACCACCAAAATACAAAAAAATTATAGGAGAATATTATGAAAAATTATATGCCAAGAAACTGAGAAATCTTGAGGAAATGGATAATTCCTAGAAACATACAAACTACCAAAACTAAAAGAGGAAGAAATAGAAAACTTGAACTAACCCATAACCTGCAAAGAAATTGAATCAGTAATCAAAGAGCTCCCACCAAACAAAAATCCAGAACCAGATGGCTTACCAGAAGAATTATACCAGACTGTTAATTAATACCTATTCTCAAACTGTTCCAAAAAAAAAAAAAGAAAGAAAAGAAATGGAAGGAAAACTTCCAAACTCATTCTATGAAACCAGCATTACCTTGATTCTAAAACCAGACAAAAACCCCACTTTCTGAAAAGGAGTATTACAGGCCAATATTCCAGATGAACATGGATGCAAAAATTCTTAAAAAGATACTATACTAGCAAATTGAATTCAATAGTACATTAAAAGAATTATTCACCATGATCAAGTGGGATTTATTGCTAGGCTGCAGGGGTGGTTCAATATTCACAAATCAATCAATGTGATGCACCACATTAATAAAAGAAAGGATAAGAAGTATATGATCCTCTCAATAGATGCAGAAAAATCATTTGACAAAGTACAGCATTCATTCTTGATAAAAACTCTCAACAAAGTGGGGATAGAGAGAACATACCTCAACATCATAGAGGCCATATACGAAAGATCCACAGGTAATATCATCCTCGATGGGGAGAAACTGACAGCTTTTCCCCTAAGGTTAGGAACAAGACAATGATGCCCACCCTTACCACTGTTATTTAACATAGTACTAGAAGTACTAGCTTCAGCAATCAGACCACAAAAAGAAATAAAAGGCATTCAAATCATCAAGGAATAAGGCAAACTTTCACTACTTGCAGATGGCACAATATTTTAAGTAGAAATCCGAAAGACTACACCAAAAAATTGCTAGAGCTAATATATGAATCTCACAGGATATAAAATCAACCCGCAGAAATCTGTTGCATTTGGGGTGCCTGGGTGGCTCAGTCGGTTAAGCGTCCGACTTTGGCTCAGGGCATGATCTCGTGATTCATGAGTTCGAGCCCCACGTCGGGCTCTGTGCTAACAGCTCAGAGCCTGGAGCCTGCTTCGGATTCTGTGTCTCCCTTTCTCTCTGCCCCTCTCCTGCTCATGCTCTGTCTCTCTCTGTCTCAAAAATAAATAAAACATTTTAAAAAATTAAAGAAATCTGTTGCATTTCTATACACCAATAATGAAACAGCAGAAAAATAAATCAAGAAATCCATCCCATTTAGAATTGCCCCCAAAACCATATGATAGCTAGGAATAAAAAGACGTGAAAGCTCTGTTCTCTGAAAACTAGAGAAAGCTTATGAAATAAATTGGAAATGACTCAAAGAAATGGAAAAAGTTTCCATACTTATGGATTGAAATAAAAAATAGTTATAAAATGTCTATACTACCCAAAGCAATCTACACATGTAATGCAATCCCTATGAAATACCACCAACATTTTTCACAGAGCTAGAACAAACAATCCTAAAATTTGTATGCAACCACAAAATACCCCAAATAGCCAAAGCAATCCTGAAAAAGAAAGGCAAAGCTGCAGGTATCTAAATTCTGAACTTCAAGCTATATTAAAAAGCATAGTGATAAAGACAGTATGGTACTGGCACAAAAACACTCAGACCAATGGAACAGAAGAGGAAATTCAGAAATGGACTCACAACTATGTGGTCAACTAATCTTTGACAAAGCAGGAAATAATATCCAATGGAAAAATTACAGTCCCTTTGGCAAATGGTGTTGGGAAAACTGGATGGTGACATGCAGAAAAATGAAACTGGACCACTTTCTTACACCATACACAAAAATAAACTCAAAATGGATGAGAGACCTAAATATGAGACAGGAAACCATCATAATCTTAGAGGAGAACACAGGCAGCAAACTCTCTGACTTTGGCTGTAGCAGTTTCTTACTAGACACATCCAAGAGGCAAGGAAAACAATAGCTAAAATGAACTATTGGGAATTCATGAAGATAAAAAGCTTCTGCACAGCGACAGAAACAGTCAATAACACTAAAAGGCAGCTTATGGAGTGGGAGAAAATATTTGCAAATTATATATCTGATAATGGGTTACTATCCAAAATCTATAAAGAATTTATCAAACACAACACTCAAAAACAATGCAGTGAAGAAATGGGCAGAAGACATGAATAGACATGTTTCCAAAGAAGACTTTCAGATGGCTAACAGACACATGTAAAAAATGCTCAGCATCATTTATCATCAGGATATTACAAATCAAAACCACAATGAGAATCCACTTCACACCTGTCAGGATGGTTAAAATTAACAACACAAGAAACAACACCTGTCGCAAGGATGGGGAGAAAGGGAAACCCTCTTACACCGTTGGTAGGAATGCAAACTGGTGCATCCACTGGAGAAAACAGTATGGAGGTTCCTTAAAAAGTTAAAAATAAACTACCTTACAACCCAGCAATTGTAATACAATGAGGTATTTACCCCGTGAATATTAAAATAGTTATTCAAAGGGGCACATTCATCCCCATGTTTATATCTGCATTATCAACAACAGCCTAATTATGGAAAGAGCCCAAATGTGCACTGATTGATGAGTGGATAAAGAAGATGTGGTATATAAACACAATGGAATATTACTCAGCCATCAAAAAGAATGAAATCTTGCCATTTGCATTGACATGGATGGAGCCAGAGGGTGTTATCCTAAGTAAAACAGTCACATAAAGATAATTACCATATAACTTCACTCATATGTGGAATTTAAGAAACAAAAAAGATGGGGGAGCCTGGGTGGTTTAGTTTATTAAGCATCCAACTTCAGCTCAGGTCATGATCTCATGGTTTGTGAGTTTGAGCCCTGCATTGGGCTCTGTGCTGACAGCTCAGAGCCTGGAGCTTGTCTTGGTTCTGTGTCTCCCTCTCTCTCTCTGCCCCTCCCCCTCTTGCACTCTGTCTCTGTCTCTCTCAACAATAAATAAACATTAAAAAAATGTTAAGAAATGAAACAGATGAATATAGGGCATGGGAAAAAAGAGAGGGAAGCAAAACATAATAGACTTAACTATAGAGAACAAACTGAGGGTTGATGGAGGGGAGGTGGGCAGGGGTTATTCTAAATTGGTGATGGATATTAAGGAGGGTCCCTTTTGTGTTGAGCACTGGGTGTTATATTTAAGTGCTGAATCACTAAGTTTTACTCCTGATACCAATATTACACTATATTTTAACTAGTATTAAAATAAAATATTTAGTATTAAAATAAAAATTTGAAAAAATTAAGAAGAGTCAATACCCATTCTTCTTAACCTCTTCAAAAAGAAACAGAAAAGGAAGGAAAACTTCCACATTCATTCATTCATTCTAGGAAGCCAGCATTACCCTGATACCAAAACCAGATAAAGACTACACTAAAAAAGAAAACTACACGGCAATATCTCTGATGAACATAGATTTAAAAATTCACAACAAAATACTATCAAACAAATTCAACAATACAATAAAAAGCATTCACCACAATCAAGTATGATTCATTCCTGAGTTTCAAGGTTGGTTCAATACTCACAAATCAATCCATGTAATACATCACATCAGTAACAGAAAGGATAAGAACCATATGATCATTCCAATAGATGCAGAGAAAGAATTTGGCAAAGTACAACATCCATTCATGATAAAAGCCTTCATCAAGGTAGGATTGGATGGAACATACCTCAACATAATAAGGCCATATTTGAAAAACCCACACTTAATATCATCCTAAATGGAGAAAGACCTTTTCCCCTAAGAGCACTAAGAGCTTTTCCCCTAAGGTCAGGAAAACGTCAAGGATGTCCACTCTCACCACTTGTATTCAACATAGTCCTAGCCATAGCATTCATACAACAAAATGAAATAGAATCCAAATCTGCAAGAAAGAAGTAAAACTTTCACTATATGAAGATAACATGATACTATATATAGAAAACTCAAAATATTCCACCAAAAAAAACTACTAGAACATATAAACCAATTCAGTCAAGTCACAGGATACAAAATCAAAGTACAGAAATCTGTTGCACTTCTATACAACAATAATGAAACAGGGAAAAGAAAATTAAGGAATCCATCCCATTTATAACTGCACCAAAAACAATAAGATAACTAGTAACAAACCTAACCAAAGAGGTGAAAAATCTCTGCTCTGAAAGCTAGACAAGACTGATGAGAAAAACTGGAGATGACACAATAATGGAAAGATATTTCGTGTTCATGGAGAGGAAGAACAAATATTGTTAAAATGTCTACACTACCCAAAGTAGTCTATATATTCAATGCAATTCCTATCAAAATCCTACCAGCATTTTTCACAAAGCCACAAAAAACAGTCCTAAAATTTGTGTGGAACCGCAAAAGACCTCAAAGAGCCAAGGCAAGTTTGAAAAAGGAAAGCAAAACTGGAGGCACCACAATTCCAAACTTCAGGTTATATTACAAAGCAGTAATAATCCAAACAGTAACATACTGGTACCAATATAGGTACATAGATCAATAGAACAGAATAGAAAACCCAAAAATAAACCTGGTCCATTAATCTCTGACAAAGCAGGAAAGAATATCCAACAGGAAAAAGACAAGTCTCTTCTATAAATGGTGTCAGGAAAACTGGACTGCAACATGCAAAAAAATGAAACTGGACCTCCCTCTTTCACCATACAGAAAAGTAAATTCAAAATTGATTAAAGACCTAAATATGAGTCAGGAAACCATAAAAATCCTAGAAGAGAATACAGGCTGTAAAGAGGACAAAGGCTGTAGCAAGTTTTTTTCTAGATATGTCTCCTGAGGCAAAGGAATCAAAAGCAAAAATAACTTATTGGGACTTAAAAAAAAAGTTTATGTATAATGGAGGAAATAATCATCAAAACTAAAGGAGACCTATGAAATGGGAGAAGACATTCTCAATGACATATAATATAAATGGTTAGTATCTAAAATAATAAGAACTTATAAAACTCAACACCCCAAAAGCAAATAATCCAATTTAAAAATGGGCAGAAGACATGAACAGACATTTCTCCAAAGAAGACATCCAGATGGCCAACAGACACATGAAAAGATGCTCATCATCATTCATCATCAGAGAAATACAAATCAAAAACTACAATGAGATACCACCTCACACCTGTCACAATGGCTAAAATCAACAACGTAAGAAACAAAAGGTATTGGTGAAGATGTGGAGAAAAAGAACAATCGTGCATGTACTGTTGGTTGGGATGCAAACTGGTGCAGCCACTCTGGAAAACAGTATGGAGGCTCCTCAAAACGTTAAAAACAGAACTATTTTATGATACAGCAATCACACTATTGTACCAAAGAATACAATAACATTAATTCCAAGGGATACGTGCACCCCTATTTTTATATTAGCATTATTTACAATAGCCAAGATATGGAAACAGGCCAAGTGTCCATGGGTTGATGAATGGATAAAGAAATTGTGGTTTATATACACAATGGAATACTATGTGGCCATGAGAAAGAATGAAATATGGCCTTTTGTAGCAACGTGGATGTCACTGGAGAGTGTTATGCTGAGTGAAATAAGTCATACAGAGAAAGACAGATACCATGTTTTCACTCTTATGTGGATCCTGAGAAACTTAACAGAAGACCATGGGGGAGGGGAAGGAAAAACAAGTTAGAGAGGGAGGGAGCCAAACCATAAAAGACTCTTAAAAACTGAGAACAATCTGAGGGTTGATGGGGGGTGGGCAGGAGGGGAGGGTGGGTGATGGGTATTGAGGAGGGCACCTGTTGGGATGAGGACTGGGTGTTATATGGAAACCAATTTGACAATAAATTTCATATTTAAAAAAAGGAAAATAAAAAAAGATATATATATATATAATTATATATATACATAATATATATATAAAATATATATATTTAAAAAAGGAAAATAAAAAAGATGTGTATATATATATATATATATATATATATAATTCAGTCATACAAAACCATGAAATCTTGCCATTTGCAAAGACATGGATAGAGCTAGACAGAATAGTGCTAAGCAACATAAGTTAATCAGAGGAAGACAAACACCATACGATTTCACTCATATGTGGAATTTAAGAAACAAAACAAACAAGCAAAGGGAAGAAAAATAAGAAAGAGAGAGAGAGAGAGGGACAAAGGAAGAACAAGACACTTATAAAGAACAGTCTGATGGTTACTAGATGAGAGGTTACTATATGGGTGGGGGGGCTGGCTTAAATTGGTGATGGGGTTTAAGGAGTGCAGTTGTCCTGATGAGCACCAGGGGATGTATGGAAGTGTCGAAGTACTATATAGTACACCTGAAACTAACATAACACTGTATATTAACTGCAATTAAAATAAAAACTTGAAAAACATAGTGTAATTTGCCAATGACAAATTATATTGACACTGTAATACGTATTTCATTACTTGAAATAAAAATAAGTAAATTGTTTTTCATATAGAACTTATGATGAATACAGACATATTAGAAACACATCGTATGCATGCACACAATTTCTTGGTTTGGAATACTTCGCTTTTTATCCTTTCAAATCCATTTGTAAGAATACCAATAAAGAAAGAAAAATGAAAATCCAAAACAGACTTGTGATTTTTGCAAAAAAAAAAAATGGACTCTTTTTTTGTTATCATTTTTCTCTTGCAAAAATTGCCTTACATGAAAAATGTATAAAAGTAATGCAACTCCAGACTGAGGTTTTAATGTCTACTCACTTCCATAACAGAAGGGTAAGAGTATAAGTTTCCCTTATCATAAATCTCATCTCCTGTGTTAACAAAAGAAATCCTGTTAGTTTTTCTTAGACAAATGTGACCCCAACCTGATATGACACTTTATTTTTTCAGCTGTGCTACAATACCATAAAACCAAGTGCTTTTTAAGCTGCCCTACACTAACTCATGAAATGTTTGCATTGATATCTTCAAGCTTCCAGACATTTAAAAGTACAAGTTTTCTTCATTCCAAGATCCAAGTCACCTAGCTGATTAAATTTTTTAATTGAATTATAAATCACTTGACTGTCTCATACATTCAAAACTGCCTTCATTTTTATAGATGGAAACTTTCAAACACTTCTGAAACAAATACCAATTCTGACTTGGATGGTGCATGGCCTTCTTATGTCCATATTCATTACATGTTTTTTTTTTTTTAAATCAACCATTAGTTCTTTCACTTCTAATATGATGTTCCTCAGAGAGGGGGGAAAACTGTGCCTGCTCCTTTCTTCAACTATGAATATTCATAATTTAAAACAATTTGAGAACTGGAGTCTGGCATCCCGTTTTAGTAACTGCTAGCCATAGAAATTTGCACCTTAGCCTGGATTTACAGCCCTTATTCAGCCATCATGGTCTTCAAAATCCTGGCTTTAAATATCCACCACATAGATAATGAGTAAAAAAAAGATACTATAACTATTGTGTCTTCAAAGAAAATCAATAAACCATTCTGTTTGCTCTACTTCATGTTCTTTAATTCATTTCACTTCATTTTAACTACCCAAAATAATTTCATCAGCTAGTAACCTGGAATGAATCCTTACAAAGGCTGATTGTTATTATCAAATGTGTCCCACCCAAAACTAATATAACACTGTATGTTAAACCATGTTAAGAATTTAAATAAAAACTTTTTTAAAAGATGGGCCTCAGCACTCCCTTCCCCTCCTATTCATAAGTTTTGGCACAAATAGGTTACTTTAGAGCTCCAGGCTTTTTTTTTTCCAAAGGAGAAAACTTGTGAAGCAAAGGATAGACAAATGTCAGATCCAGATTCAAAAACCAAAATATCCACTGAGAAGAATTTTGAATTTTGTAATATTTTTTATAAGTTAAAACCCCCCTTTATGAAAAAAAGAAAGAACAGGGGGAAAATATCTTTGGTAAATTCTAAAACTAGGTAACTCCCATTCTAAATCTGAAATAAGAACATCCCAAGCCACAAATTACCACAGTCATGAAAATCAGCTAATTGAAGAACTTTTTTTTTTTAAAGAACACTAGCCTCCTAAAATGGCAATAGGGGACAGTAAATATTTTGCAATATTGAAAGTAAACAAAATCACAATAAAATTATTTATTGGAACTTAAATCCAGAATGATATATCTAAATTCACTACACTTCTAGATGCAGGTGATCAGCAAATTTGGAAATACAAATCTGCTCTCATTTTAGAGTGTTCATGAATTTTTAACAGTGTGTGAAAATTTCATAATTTTATTGAAGAAATATTAAAGGCAGAGCTCACTAGGAAGTGAACAGCAAGTTATCACTCATTTTGTTAACAAAGAACATCTCCATTCCCTGTCAGTACTGCCAACTCTAACCGATCATTTAGAACTTCACTGAAGGCTATTGCCACACACAGGAACAGACTCTCCAAATATAGGGGTGAAAAGGGAGCTGGGGTTGCATTAGATACAACAAAGTAGCTTTGATGTGTAAATTGCATTCATTATTTGTGATGTCAGTAATAAGAGAACTCTTTAGACTTTCTTGAAGGCTATGCATTTTGTTGTTCATAAACTGTATAAAATGGTTGCACATTCAATCATTATTTCAGAAGTATGATTAACAGAATGTTAAACTTGTTGAAAAATCCAACTGTTTTCAGCATTTGAAGAAATTCTTTACTCTTAAATGCTTTATTAATTATATTTGCAAATTTTGACACCCAATTAAATATAAAAAGAAAAATTCTAATTAAAAAACTTGTAATGATCCACTTCACTTTTTAAGTTATTAACAACCATTTCAAATAGAAAAATAAGGATGATTATTAACCTTATTCTGAAATTTCTAGGTAATTTGGAACATCTACTGGCATTTGTACAATTCAATGTGGAAGGTGCTGATTCGTGATTAGTAAGTTACAGAATGCATATATATATATATATATATATATATATATATATATATATCAGTGTTAACCAACAGATATGTATGGAGTATGTTTCCCAGGTAAGAGATAATAAGCACAGCAGCAAATACAGACACAAGAACCAAATAAAATCCCGTGATAATTCTCAAGACTGTTTTCTGAAAACACATGACCAAAACTTCACAAAAAATTGTGCATGTTCCTAAATAACTTCTTAAAGTTATTTAATTCATCCTTAGATAAATGTGCACACTTCAGTCAATTTTCAGTTCCTAAGGGGGTAAAAAACAGAATAAATATAGAAATTCACATCATTTCTAAATGGCAGTTTTCTTTCCTATAGGAAAGGCAAAAACCAGAGGAATAGTGCCAAAACAAGAGAAACAACATTCCAAACAATTAGAAGAGACTGATGGAGAAAGCTATGAAACTAGAATCTCAAAGAAAACCCTGTTTGATAAATGAAGACACAGCTTACCATGTCATTAAAGTATACAAGCTACATAGTGATACACCAAGGCCCTACTTCTCAAGAGATGGTCAGTGTCTAAAAATGGAAACATCATTTCAGCATTCAATGCTTTAGAATGTGCACCCAATGAAAGATAAGTAACTACGACCCTAACAGTCAAATGAACAGCAAAAGGTTATGTCTCCTTAAAGCTCAGGTCTATTTTTCCCTTTGACAAAGAGACAAACTGTGATATCCCATTCTGTTGGACATTCCCTCGAAAACAGAAGTTGACAAGATGATCTATGAGCTGATAGTAAGCTTGTTATTATAAAGGCCTCGCATTTCTATTTTCTGGTATAAGAAAAAGGTTTTTGTTTTATTTGGTACCAAATAAATGATGGAAAGAAAAAAAAATATGTCCTTTATATATACATACAAAATAATATACATTTACTTACATAATATACATAAGTATGTAAGGTTAATTACAGGCATCAAAATTCAGAATATTCTTGAGCTCAGGGAGGGGAATTCATTGCTGCAACATCATGCTAATGCAAGAGACTTAACAAAAAGGAGATCAGACTAAAATTTTAAAAAGCACCAACAGAAACCAAACTCTAGAGGTAAAAAACACTTTTTTTTGAAGTTTGATGTAAAAGGAGGCAAAGTTCTCTAATAAGTACAGTACATTATACATGAAAAAATATAAAGTTTAACAAAGTGATTATACTTCAATCCTTTATTATGTACAGGATAAATGGCTATAGTGCCAAAGCCAGTGATTATCAGTTAGGTATTATTGAATTCTTACTGCTTACAAAGCAATGAATCACTAATTCATCCACAAGTTACATTAGAACCATTTAATAAGGGGCTTTCTTTTGGAATACCCTCCACTTTGCAAGCAGGTGCTTGTAGGAGTGCTGACAATACTGACTCCATCTTTAACCCTCCATCTTGTTCATGTCCTCTCTTGAGGCTAGATGTTTTGGGCCCTATGGAGATTAATAAACATACCTTAGAAATGCCTGCCAAGGCCAGGATATGGGAAGCCTTACTTTGGCCCTCTGTAAATTTGTTAGAGACAACATAGTCTGGGGTGCCTGTGTGGCTCAGTTGGTTGAGTCATGGACTCTTGCTTTCAGCTCAAGTCATGATCTCATGGTTTGTGAGATGGAGCCCCACGATGGGCTCTGCACTGACAGCACGGAGCCTGCTTGGGATTCTTCCTCTCCCTCTCTGTTTGCCCCTCCCTCACTCGCCTGCTCTCTCTAAATAAATAGGCATTTTTTTAAAGAAAGAAATTAAAGATAACATATCTCTCTCCCCTTCCTAACACACAGATGGCTCCAGAGATCTAATTAAAGGTTAACTGTCAATTAGGTACAAGCAAACCCTTTGAGGTGCACATGGACCCTTTGGTCACACTACAATGCCTTTCACATTCCCTCGATCTGTAAAATCTGTGGACTAAGGTCTGAACTTCGTGGAGAATAGCTGCACAGCTCTGGATCATTGCCTGACCAATCCTCTGTCAGTAAATTACCCTGAATAAAACTGTGTAAACTGTATGGAGTCGCGTGCTTGGTTTTCTGGTCTCAAAATGCCTTCTCAGTGGGGAAGACAGTCCCTCCTCCCCCACCTCCTCACAGAGCTGTAGGTATTTGGTGGTATGGTTTTTGAGGCAAGTTCACATTGCATCATAACAAAAAATTTGTACCCTCTTTCCTAGACATTAAACTTTTCTCCCTGCTCCCACACATATCACTTTCTTATTGTACATTCTGAAGCATTTTATTCTTTTTGTCACTTTCAGATTTGGCCCTTATAAACTGGCCTCCCTTCACACAGGACCAATGTAATTTCCCTTCCATCTTTCATGTCATATTCTCAGACTTTTATTTCCAATGCCCTCCTGGTTGGTGGCCATTTTCCTTGATTTAACTCTCTTGGTTAAGTAGCCTGCTTTGTGTCCCATTTGCTAGTGCTGCATTAGTTCTCCTTTTAGTATCTTTGGATAAAATCATGAAATTAAGTCTGCATTTTGAGACTCTTCAACTACCATTTTACTGCCAGCTTCTTTCTCCTAATACCAGTTCTAGGGTCTTTCCGTTATCCCCAACTGCCTAAACCCTCCCACCCAATGACTGACCCCATGCCCAGTCCCAATATGGTTGTCTTGTATACATTGCCAAAGGAATCTACACTGATTCTACCTACTACAGGTATCTTACTGATACCTACCTTGATCCTGTTCTCGCACTGTTGGCTCTTAGGCCATTTGTTTACATGATGCTGTTAAGCTAGATCTTGCCCATCTTCTTTTTCCAGAATAGTATTCTGAATATATGTGCAGATCCTTACTTTTAGGCATGACAGTTCATCTTCTAGAACTGACCCATTAGCCTCTCACAATTTGAAGCAATAATTTCTAGAGACCCAATCCATCCTGTGAATATTTGAGAGGATTGTGAGATTTCTATTCTTATGTTTAATACAATTCAATGCATTATTTTCATGTATAGAAAATTATTTCTTGCAGAGCAGAGTTTACCTGATATTATGGACTTAATTGTTCCCCCTTAAATTAATATGTTGAAGCCCTAAAACCCAATGTAACTGTATTTGGTGATAGGGCCTTTAAGGAGGTAATTAAGGTTACATGAGGTCATGAAAGAGGGATTCTAATCCAATACAACAGGTGTCCATATAAAAAGAGAAAGACACCAGAGATCTTGCTCTGTAGCAATGCAAATACACAAAGTAAAGGCTGTGAGAAAACAAAGGGAGAAATCAGATATCTACAAGCCAAGGAGAGAAGCCTCAGGAGAAAACAGACTTTCTGACACCTTGATCTTGGACATTCAGTCTCCAGAACTGTGAGAAAATAAATTTCTGTTGTTTATGACAACAAGTCTGTAGTATTTTGTTATGGCAAGCTAGGTAGACAAATACAGCTGGATATAAGTATTACTCTAGTTTGGTATTTATGTTAATAAATATTTGTGTTAAGGGGCACTTGGGTGGTTCCATTAGTTAAGCGTCCAACTTTGGCTCAGGTCATGATCTCACCATCCATGGGTTCAAGCCCTGCGTCAGGCTCTGTGCTGACAGATCAGAGCCTGAAGCCTGCTTTAGATTCTGTGTCTCCCTCTCTCTCTGCCCCTCCCCTGCTCTCTCTCTCTTTCTCTCTCTCTCTCTCTCTCAAAAATAAATAAACCATAAAAAATTAAAAAATATTTATGTTAACATATGCATATAAATATACCAACTATTGAATGGCAAGGATCATGAATTGTTTCTCTCAAGAAACAAGAATTAGAACTCACTACAGTGCCATATACTCATTTAATTTTTATTTTAATGTAATGGCATTCTATGTCTTAATTTGATCCACAAATTCCATTATATAAAATTTAATGTTGTGCTACAAATTATCAGTTTCAACTTACCAAAGAGTAGTTTGGTTACAGCATTTTTGCACTAAACAACATAATATGAAAAATAATTCCATGGAATATTCCTTCGGTATCATAAATCCTCTTCTCAGTAATTGCTAAAAAGGTATCTATTTCATATGAAGTGTCCCCCACCTTGAAAATGATGCATAAACTCAGACATTTATTACATTATAAATGCATTAACTCACATTCTGAGTTTGTACAGATGTTTCATTACAAAACTGGCATTAAGTAGTTTGTCACATGCCAGTTATTACTAAAATCATGTGCTAAAGAAAAAAGTATAATAATGGATCAGACATCTTCTTTCCATTAATGTGTATTTGATGGACATTAAAACTATTTTCACAAGTTCTACAAGGATATCAAAGAATATATGAGAGCAAATCAACCCCGTATGTATTTCTTTAAATATCCTTCTATCACATTTCTTGTAATTACAACCGAGGAATAAGGATTAAGGTTTCATAGGATTGGGGAAGTGTTTCCCTTTAGGCACATTTTTTTAACAAAATGGAGTTTTAAGCCATATTATATGGACTACAAATAATATAAAAATACTTGTCCTTATTTAAATCTCAGAATTTATATAATGTGCAGATCCTAATGGGAAATCACAAAAAGAATAAAAGGGGATAGTGGAATCCCTTACAAACTTTAAAGTTTCACAACAAAACTGCAGCTTTTGTTCCACAGAATTGTGCTTTATTCTTCATTAGAATTCATGCAATTATTCACTTCAGGTGTATGCCATCAACAGTCACACTTCAATACAAAGGATAATTAGAAAGTATTAACAAGCAATAAATGTAATAGTGCTGATAACCATAATGAGTTAACCAATACAGTAGAATTCCACTAATTCTCACTAATGACAAGAAAACTTGCTGCTGATGACCAATTTTAGAAAATCAGTAAACATTTTTTTGAAAATGGGTAAACATTTTTCAACAATTGAGGGGAAATTATTAGGCAATTTAATTGTTATTTTAAGGAAACATTTACATAATCACTAAATGTAATACAAAAAGTTAGATAACAAGACAAATACTTATTAATAAGCATTTTTTCAGAGTGCCTGGGTGGCTCAGTGGGTTAAGCGTATGACTTCAGCTCAGGTCATGATCTAACAGTTCATGGGTTTGAGTCCCACATTGGGCTCTGTACTGACAGCTCAGAGCTTGGAGCCTTTTTCAGATTCTGTGTCCCCTCTCTCTCTGCCCTTTCCCCTCTCATGCTCTTTTTCTCTCAAAAATAAATAAACATTATAAAAATTAATAAGCAATTTTTCTATAAAATTATTGAAAACCTAAAACCAAGAAAGTTAACATTTAAATGTTTTTGAGGAGTAACAAATTCATATATTTTTCTTGGATGTTTTATTTACACACTATCTTAGGTGTAACACATAGCATGATATTCATGCCTTCTCCTCATACTGGTTGTGAGACTTTAGGCAATCAACCAAAGCAAGAATAAGGGAGAGACAGAGATACAGAAAGAGACAGAGACACAAAGACAGAGAGAGGGAGAGTGACAGAGAGGATTGAAGAGATACACCACTCTATACTTACTTAAGTAATCCTACCTGGAAGCCCATAATGTAATATAATTGCTCTAATTAATATCCTTTATAACTGTCAGACCGCACTTTGGTTGATGGCCCCTGATCTACCTGATCTTGGAATTCCAAGAACCACAGCTGGAAAAACATTAGATATGTCCATCTATGGCAATGTAACCTGAAAAGTTTCCATTACATCATATTTGTTACCTGTATTTACTCTGTTTATAATTCCTAAACACTTTGTTTCTTTTGCTTTCTACATGATCTTTCCTTCTTCATCTGATTTCTTCTACAAGGTTATTAAATTCTTTGTTTCTTTTTCTAAGGTATCAGTATTTCTTTTTTATTAGTTTTATATGTAGTAAGGATCTCAATATTTCTAATATTTTTGTAGTTTTGATATTATCCATTATTCTTAAATTTAGGGCCATATTTCACTGCCAGTTTTGATTACTGACTTAACTGCTATTTTATGAATTTTATATGTGTGTTGATATACTCCCTGAAATACCAGTATACTATTCAAATAAATAGGTCTTTCTTTCTCTAAACAATTATTACTGTCTCAAGTTACCATTGTAAATATTTATATATGATGAGTGACATATTTTCTGTAGTTTTATTACTAATAATGAATTTAGAGCTCATACATTAATTTTCTAAAAGGGCCATAGGGTAATTCTATTTTTACATTTTTGAGGAACCTCCATAGTGTTTTTCAGAGTGGCTGCACCAGTTTGCATTTCTACCAACAGTGTACAAGTGTTCCTTTTTCTCCACATTCTCACCAACACCTGTTGTTTCTTGTGTTGTTGATTTTAGCCATTCTGACAGGCGTGAGGTGATATCTCATTGTGGTTTTGATTTGTATTTCCCTCATTATGAGTGATGTTCAGCATCTTTTCATGTGTCTGTTGGCTATCTGTATGTCTTCTTTGGAAGAATGTCTATTCATTTCTGCCCATTTTTTAATTGGATTATTCATTTTTTGGGTGTTGAGTTTTATAAGTTCTTTATATATTTTGGATACTGACCGTTTACCAGATATGCACTAGTAGGTATTTACCCAAAGAACACAAAAATACCAATGCACAGGGATACATACATCCCAATGTCTATAGCAGCATTATTTACAATAGTCAAATTATGGAAACAGTCCAAGTGTCCATTGACTGATGAATGGATAAAGAAAATGTAGTGTGTACATATGCAATGAAATATTACTCAGCCATAAGAAAGAATGAAATATTGCCATTTGCAACAGCATGGATGGAACTAGAGGGTATAATGTTAAGGGAAATAAGTCAGTCAGAGAAAGACAAATACCATGATTTCACCCATGTGTGGAATTTAAGAAACAAACAAATGAGCAGAAAAGGAGACAAATAAAAAACAGACTCTTAAATATAGAGAGCAAATTGGTAGTTGCCAGAGGGAGATAGGTGGGGGGTTGGGTGAAATAAATAAAGGAGATTAAGAGTACACTTGTTTTGGAGTGCCTGGATGGTATGATATATTCATCTTCCTTATTCACTTATGAATAGATACTTGGGTTTCCATATCTTGGCTATTATAAATAATGCTCCAATAAACAGGGTGCATATATCTTTTCGAATTAGTGTTTTCATATTCATTGGGTAAATACCCACCGGTGAAATTACTGGATCATAGGGTAATTCTATTTTTATTTTTTTGAGAAACTCCAAACTGTTTTCCACAGAGGCTGCACCAATTTGCATTCTTACAAATACTGGATAAAGGTTAAAAGGGCATTTTTAAATTTCATGAATAGAAATTCTGATGCATAATTGTTTTGTTATTAGGTTAGAGTAGAAGAGCAGAATGGGGCTGAGTGGTTTGCAAATGTTTTTTTCAAAATAGGATGTGCATAAGATCAATGAGGCATTTTAGATACTATGTTTATTTCATTTTTATTAAGTTTTTTAAACATTTATTTAGAGAGACAGAGAGAGACAGAGACAAGTGGGAGAGGAGCAGAGAGGGAGGGAGACAGGATCTGAAGCAGGCTCCAGGGTCTGAGCTGTCCTCACAGAGCCCAACACAGGGCTCAAACTCACCAACCATGAGATCATGACCTGAGATGAAGTCGGACACTTAACTGACTGAGCCATCCAGGCGCCCCAAGTTTTTTTTTTTATTTTAATTTCAGTATAGTTAAAATACGGTGTTATATTAGTTTCAGTGTACAATATAGTGATTCAACAATTCTATACATTAGTCAATGCTCATCATGATAAGTGTACTCTTTAATCCCCATCAAGTATTTCACCAATCCCCACACCTACTTCCTCTCTGCTAACCATCAGTTTGTTCTCTATAGTTAAATGTTTATTTCATTCTTAACTTTCCTATTATTTCTATTTCTTTTTAAAGATTCTTTTATTATTGCATTATTCAAAGATACAATTTTGTATTCCAATGCCATATTGAATAAAGTAGTCTCTGTATAGTTATTACGATCCTATTACTTTTCAATGTTTATTAACTATTGCTACTCACTAGTGTTATCTCCCTCCCATTTCAACTACATTAATTTTAACCAAATCCCTCTTGAAAAGCCCCTGGAGGAAAAGTTACAGAGAGGGAAGGAGGCAAACCATAAGAGACTCTTAAATACTGAGAACAAACTGAGGGTTGAATGGGGGTCGGGGAGAGGGGAAGTGGGTGATGGACATTGAGGGGGCACTTGTTGGGATGAGCACTGGGTATTGTATATAAGCCAATTTGACAATAAATTATATTTTTAAAAAAAGAAAGAAAAGTCCCTGGAGCAGTATTTATTGAATTCAGCATTCAACCCAATATTCCTTAACACAATTAAAAACTACCAAACAGGTATTCAGAAAGACACCCATTTCCAAAAGTATGAAACTTTCACTTATAGTTATATTTTCTAAAGCCATGATATCTCCATGGCAACATTTGCTGGTCTCAACTTGTCTACATATGCTCAAATACTGCATCGAATTTCAGATCAATAATATATTTAAAGGTGGTTGTTATAATGCACAAAATCATTATATTGCTGGACAAGTTATTAATATACATAACTTAGAGTTTGATAAGTATATATCAATTTGTTTATTCAGAAATGGAGGAAATACTCATTGGATATAGTGAAATTTTTTCTACTTATAGAATATAGAGCCACATAGTCATATCTGAAAACTGCTAACAAAGTTGCCAAAAGGAAGTAACACTGTAATACTCAGATATGGCTCATTTACAATTATCATAATAAGTTATTTTGAGTCTAACACATGTCAAACTGACTTCTTTTCTTGTAGGAATATGAGTCATGATCTATCTTTACTCTTGTCCAGTTACTTCAAATAGCAGAACTCCCCTCACATGCTATCAAGAACACAAGGACCTGGCACTTGTGTCTATATACCCTTACCAACTGCTTCTCAAGCTACTCAGTTAATTAGTAAGGGGCAGGTGCTCAGAAACAAAGTGGCACAGACCTCAAACAAATGTAAACTCAATCAAAGGGAAATAGATGACTAGCAGACAGGAGTCTATGGAAGGAAGACTTCCTTTTTATCCCATACTCTTTTGTAATTTTTCTTAACACATGCATCCATTACTTATTCAAAAAGAATGAGCCTCAATTTTATAAAAGCCTATGTATATTCTGCAAGATAGGATAGTACTCCATTACTTGTATATGATTAGATATTATTAAAACACTTAAAATTATCTAGCATAGTTTTAAAAATAATACATATTAAATTTTGCCATTACTGTTTTGCTTAGCAAACTCTTCCCATGGAGGGTACCAAAAAAAAAAAAAAAAAAAAAAAACTTCATCTAGGTAATAAGATGTCAAGAATTCTTAAATAGAATTCCTGAGATTTAACTCTACCTTTTCCTCAGATCCACATATTCTAGAGATGTGCATCCAATTTGTCAACTATGTAATTTATTTCCACAAATTGTAGAGGAATAAATGGAGAAAGAAATATCTCCATTAAGAAGAAAACAGTCTAATTATTTTTTTATGTTATGAAATATTTATTTATTTTTTAATATGAAATTTATTGTCAAATTGGTTTCCATATAACACCCAGTGCTCCTCCCAACAAGTGCCCCCCTCAATGCCCATCACCCACCCTCTCCTCCCTCCCACTCCCCATCAACCCTCAGTTTATTCTGTTTTAAAGAGTCTCTTATGGTTTGGCTCTCTCCCTCTCTAACTTTTTTTTTTCTTTTCCCTCCCCCATGGTCTTCTGTTAAGTTTCTCAGGATCCACATAAGAGTGAAAACATATGGTATCTGTCTTTCTCTGTATGACTTATACAACTTGTGATTATTAAATAAAGTTAATGTAATTATGGGCATACTGGGAGGGACTGTAACCAAAATGAGAGAGGAGAGGTGAAACTATCTCACTCTCTACATCTTGTGCCATATCTTGACATCACAAGTGCTTTCTTCATAATTTAATGTTAATTTGTTTTTTAGAATGTTAATAACTTGAATAAAATAAATTTTATGTTTAACACAATAGGTTTAGGTTTCTCTTTATTTTTTACATGATAAGAGTGCTAAATGACTATGCATTCCCCTCCATTCAGCTAAATAGATGCAAGAAAATTCAGTTCAACCACAAGGTCCTTCACTGTGAACCCAAATGATTCCCTACGAAAACCATGAAAGCTACTAATTTTCATCATTTTGAATCTTACATAGACCAGATGTAAAATCCCATATAAATTTCTGAACTCAATAAATCATTCTATGCCACTATAAGAGGACTGGTTCCTCCAAAAGAAAATGTCCATCAATGGATGCATGGATAAAGAAGATGGCAATCAAAAAGAATGAATTCGTGCCATTTGCAACTACATGGATGGAACTAGAGGGTATGATGCTAAGTGAATTCTTCAGAGAAAGACAAATATCATATGACTTCACTCATATGAGGACTTTAAGATACAAAACAGATGAACATAAGGGAAAGGAAGCAAAAATAATATAAAAACAGGGAGGGAGACAAAAACATAAGAGACTCTTCAATATGGAGAACAAACAGAGGGTTACTGAAGGGGTTGTGGAGGAGTGGGATGGGCTAAATGGGTAAGGGGCATTAAGTAATCTACTCCTAAAATCATTGTTGTACTATATGTTAACTAACTTGGATGCAAATTTAAAAATAAATTAAATAATAATTTTTTAAACTGTAAAAAAAAAAGAAAATCAGAATAAATAAAGATTTTTCCAATTATATGCCATGTACACGTCAAGTGTTGTGTTTTTTAAGATCTCTAAAATGAGATAAAGTGGGTAGGGAGAAAATTGAGATTATTACTTCAGAGAAGCCAAAATAAGAATGCCCAGAAGCCATCAAATGCCCAACTCTGATGAGAGATGAAAGAAAATAAGGAATAGTTTGGAGTTAATTTTTTTTTCTATTTGGTAAAAACAAACAAACAAAACACACCTTCGTATATAAGGATGAGGAAGAGTAGTACTTTTTTGTAGCTTACATAAAGAAGATAATTTTATATTAAACTAAATAGAAGCAAATGAGGAGGTCTAGAACTAATACAGAAAACTCTCTGGATTTCATTTTACTTGTGACATAGATGTGCATCCATGGAAATAAACTACTCTTTAACTCTTTAACTACTCTTAAACAGTCACAGAGAAACACCTTAAGACAGTATTTTAATTCTACCAACATTCATTAAATGTCTTCTGCATGTACTGTGGAGATCACTGACTTATCCATACTTACTTGGCTAGAGGCAAAACCAAGTAACTTGATCCACCAGTTTCATCCTTCTTCTGACAACATCAAACTTAAGATAGCAATTTGTGAGCCACCCACCCATGATTGATTGCTGAAGCTGTTAGAATGAAAACTCAGAAGACCAGATAGGTTTTAATAGGTATGAGTTAATCATATAATAGAAAAGACTGAATTCTTAGCTCAGGAGTTCAAATTTAATACTAAAGACAATTAAAAATCACTAAAAGATCCACTAAAGATGGGGCGCCTGGGTGGCTCAGATGGTTAAGACTCCAACTCTTGATTCTCAGTTCACGATCCCCTGGTTTGTCAGATCGCGAGCGGTGTCAGGCTGACAGCACAGAGCCTGCTTGGGATTCTCTCTCTCCCTCTCTCTCTGCCTCCCCCTCCACATAAATAAACTTAAAGAAAAGATTCACTAAAGACTCTTAAGGAAAATAAAAACAGCAAACTATACAAATTTTTTAAATGATTATGCTAGAAGCAATATGAAGGTAATCCAGAAGAATAAGGGACTGAAAAAGCCAGGAGGCAATTCCAACATTATAGTTACTGTGTGTTAGGGTGGACTAGAAATGGACAGTAGGGAAGGGGAAAAAAGGGGGAAAGGGGGGGTCAAAAGGCAGTAAAGTTTGAATGAGAATCATAAACTTGTAAAATGGAATCATACTGCTATACACAATTATTAAAAATATATACAATTATTATATATACAACTAATATTAATATAGACAATTATGAAGGGTGATTTAGAGATGAGAATTCTAAGCCCAGTTTGGAGGTATATAAACATGACTAAAGGCAGCTAGAATTCTAAGACAGGAAAGACGAAAAGCTATTGTTTCTGGAGTTTCAGCATCACTTTTGAAGAGGTAGTAGTTTTAAGTCATGATCTCTTTAAGGAAGTAAATATAGAGGTAGAAAAACAGGGCCAACAATAGAATTTTTTATTCTTTAGCTATGGAGATAACAGTGATGAAGAGTGATCAAAGAGACCTAGGAAAACCAGAAAATTATATTGTTACAGAAGGCAAGAAGAAAGATTTTCAATCTTTTCAAAAGCTGCAGAAAGGTCAAGGAAAATAAGACCGGAAAAAGATCACCTGAGTTTTTCAGTTTTCCACTAATACGTAAAATTTATGAGGTTATAATGAAAAAGAATTCATCCTAAAGGATAATGACTGCTATTACTGATTACATTTATAAAAACAAAACATATGATTAGCATATAATTCCATAAAGCGTGATTCAAAAATGTTATGAGCAAAAGCAGTATTATTTGGAAAAGTTTATATCTAAATAACTAGTTTGCATAAATTCTGATGTGTTGATTAAATAACACATTGTAGACGTAGATATATTTCAGTGACTAATCTACCTTTATTTCTTTTTTGAGCAGTAGCCTGTTAATTATGCTCATTCTTTTTCTGAATCAACTTCTTTAAAGTATTTAATTTTGGTTCCTCAGTCTCACCATAGCAAATGGAATTTATTCCATTTACTTCTATTTTCTTTAGACATTGGCCTTGGAGACTAATAAAATGCTGTCAGGAGATTACACTGAAAGAATATAAAGAGAGTGTGTAAACGCATATATTTTGTTCTATGAAAGTAAGTCACATACTTTGAAGTAGGAACTGACTCTTGTGCCTCATGGTAAAATTCTGTGGTAAGAAAACTGTGATTTTAGCCATTTGACCTTTTAGTGTGCTTGAGCTTCCCAAAATACAGATCATACTACCATGAGAGCATTTACCCATTGCCTGAAAACATATACTTGACATTTGTTTGGTGGAACTTAACCTATGTAAAATGAATAAGATGAGAAGTGAATCTTCTACTTGAGGGGAAAATATAGAAGTCTATATACAGGGGCACCTGGGTGGCTCAGTCAGTTGGGCGTCCGACTTCAGCTCAGGTCATGATCTCACAGCTTGTGAGTTCGAGCCCCGTGTCGGGCTCTGTGCTAACAGCTCAGAGCCTGGAGCCTGCTTCAGATTCTGTGTCTCCTTCTCTCTCTGACCCTCCCTCACTCACACTCTGTCTCTGTCTCTCTCTCTCAAGAATAAATAAACATTAAAAAAATTAAAAAATAAGTCTATATATAGTTTATAATGGTAAATCCACAATAGAAAAAAAGCAAAAGGAAAAAAAAAGGTTTCCCACCTAAAAATATAAAACCACAAAACAGGGGAAAAAACGGGTAAAGCCTGCTTTAATTATTATTTAATCTTTATTAACCTCCAATTTAAAAAAAATCCAAGTCGACCTGCTTTGATAAATTAAATAAAATCTTAGTTTTAGGAATATATATACATTAGTTCTACATTATAGTGACACAATTTAGGGTGTAAATTTATTCTAAAATAGTCACATTTGTGCTCGCTTCAGCAGCACATATACTAAAACTGGAACGATACAGAAAAGATTAGCATGGCCCCTGCACTAGGATGACACACAAATTCATGAAGCGTTCCATATTTTTCCAAGGGTTGATAGGAGGTGGGGGGAGGGGAAAGTGGGTGATGGGCATTGAGGAGGGCACCTGTTGGGATGAGCACTGGGTGTTTTATGGAAACCAATTTGACAATAAATTTCATATAAATAAATAAATAAATAAATAAATAAGTCACATTTGTCCTTAATGATAAAATCCCCTCATCCGAAATACAGAAGACAGATATTAGTTAATAAAATCCAGTATAAATAAAATATAATAGTATTATTATAATAGTATAATATAATAGTATAATATAATAGTATAAAGTAGTTTAGTTATTGTTCTATACATGCAAACAAATGCAGATATAAAAGCCTCAGCCTATTTATGCTAAGATTTTCATTGTAGACTGTATAATACTTTTTGCAGAAAACATTACAATACTCACACAAAAAAATTGCAGTGCCAATGCCCGCCAGCTCTTCAGAAGTAAAACAAGAAATACAATAAAAGGTTTGAAAAAGAAAATTAGTTAACTACTTTTCAAACTGACTTGACAGAAGCACACTAATAAATACCAACATCTAGTCTCAGAATTAAGGCTTACTTTAGAGGAAAAACATAAAAATATACTTGAGTAAAAATCAGCAGTAATTTATAAGCAGCAAATAACCAGAACAGCGAACTTTTTGTGTGTAGCAAGAATGTAGCTTCCACCCCAACAATGTATCTCAAATGACTTCATTGTGTTCTAAGCACAGATAAAATACTTTTCGTTTGATTATTTCTTTTAAAAGCTCCTTTTCGGGGATTCATCAGAAGAGAAAAGCCCCAAGGTCACCTGTCAATAACAGAACAAACCCTCCGTAAATCATAGTGCTTCACAAATAAATTCCTCATCAGTAATTAAAGCCAGGCTCTCTGGCCGTATGTTATCAGCTCATCAAATTCATTGCTCATCTAGAATAACAGATCCACATCTGCAGTCATTACAGCATGCCAGATAAATCAATCCTCTCAATGATGCTTTGAGCCATCTCTGCTCCCTTTTAACCAGCCCGATATTTATTTCCCCCTGACATTTCTGACATTCTATTTACTGTAGGCAAATGGAACTCATATGGCACCTTGTAATGGCTTTACCAAATCCCATTGTGGAGCACATCTTAGAAGACTGATGGTTGCAATAAATAAGGTTTTATGGTGTAAGTGTGTGCTTCCAACTTTTTTCTCCTAGAATTTGACTTCTGCTGCAAAGGTTTATTACACTTGATTGCAGGTGGAAGACTAGTAGCCATTTAGAGCTTTGTTAACTAAAGGTCAGCAAAAAACTTTTGAGCTGATGTCAGCATTTCTTGTCTTTCTTTTATTTTCTTTTAAATTAATTCTCTATCAAAGGAATCCTGAACAGAAGTTTGCAGAGTCAAAATCCATAGACTAACAACAATAAAGCTACTACTAATTCATTCCTTTGCTTTTTAAGTTTTTTTTTTAATTAAAGTATCACAAGGTTAAAAGAAGGAGGTTTTAAAATTATCATTCTTAAAAGGATATAACCACAACTGAGAAAAATTAGACACATTCTAAATGCAAAAGTTCATGCATTTAAATATAAAATAGCTTTTGTGAACATGAAGTAACAAGCAATTCAAGGAAAATCTAGATAGTAATCATGCATGGGTATTTTTAAAGAGCCCCTCCTTTTTTTTTTTTTTTTTTTATCTTCATGAGTGAACCAATACTGTGAAGAAAAATAAAACTAGAAAATTTAACAGTTGTGTTACTCTAGTAAACCAGACGAATTTGGGGTGGCTCTGCACAAACTGTTCTTCACTGAGTTGCACTATCTTTCTTGGCAGCAATTATGCAGGGCTCAAAGAGACTTGTATTAAATTAATGAGACTAGCATTAAATTAGTTAAATTTAATTAGTTAAATGTTAGTGGAGCTCACTGTTGGCATATATTAAACTTATTTCTTTATGCCACAATAATATTTGAAAGAAGAACTATCAACTTTTTTGTTCCTTTTTCTTCATGAGCACAAAGCTAAAGCACATAGTAGGTTGTGAATGCTGAGATTAACTTCTGAATACTGATTTAAAAGGACACAGTATAGTCTTTTCCTTAATGAAAATTCTGTATTTTTCACTCTATTATTTGTTTGTACGGATTCTACTGCTCTCAGAAGCCAAAGTTTGAATACATTGGATTTTTAAATAATGCCTAAAGCATCAAGTTGCTGGGCCATGATACACAAGTGGAAGGAGACATGGCCCTACCCCCTTAAGCCTCCTGCCACTCAAGTCAAGCAGGGAGAAAGAAACATAAATTCTAAGTTGAAACTTTTAGGAAGCTTGTGTTATCTGCACTGAAATTGAAATTATGCATGATTTTTCTTAGGACTCCAAGGAGTACAAACAATAAGGATATTCTGAGCAAGACAAATCTGCCTACTACAAAGATAGAGTAAATCACATAAAGCCCTCTGAAAAATAAAATATTTCATTTCTGCCTTCACTTAACACTGTACATATCATTAACCTCAAGGTAAACTCCAATTTTGATTGATCCTGTAAATTAAGGAAATGTAATCCAAGAAAACAACAAACTTGGCTTGAAGTTTGTATTTATAGTGGGCTACATTGGATCAACAAACTCATCATTTCCCTTTACACACACCATGAAAGGTGTTATTCATTCAAAGGTCCATAAGGGACCATTCATCCCAGACATTCTTTTCCAATCTTGATTGGCTAATGAAGTTAATCATAAGAAACAAACTCCCTTGTCTTTACAAACTGTTGTCTTGCCTGTAGCTGAAAGACAGAAACCCTAAAATAAATGATGTCTTAAAGACTGCAGATGAGAAAACTGAGATGCCAAGGAGTAGAGCTGATGTGCCCAAAGTCACATAGCTAGGTAATGGATGAATAGTAGAAACTAAGACCCAGTAAGCACCTCAAGCCTCATTCCTATGAAATAGTAGACATCATCATTAATAGTTTCAACTGTCATGCTTTGTTGGACCCTGTCAGCATCCTGCTTTCTTGCACTGTACCTGAAGCAGCAGCAGGACTCAGTTGAAGAAACTTATGATCTCTACTTCTAAACCTCCTAAAGCAGGTACAGGGAAGTGCCACTTTTGAACTCTCAGCACTAAATTCAATTCCTGGCACACGGGTGGAGTTCAGTAAATATTAGTTGTTTTGGGAAAAGGAATAAAATTTTACACCATAAGATGGCCAATGGGACTAAAACAAGCTCTGGTCTCTAGCTTAGAGACCCCTCTTCTGGGTTCTTCTTGCCCTGTTTGCCGCACGAGCGAAAACCCCACAGATATGGAAGCTGACAACTATAAATTACCTTTCCCACTTGCATTCTGCACTCAGATCTTTGGAGAAACAGTCTCCTCTGAGCCCACTGGTGTTAAATAAATCTCCAATCCACCAAGATCTCCGAGTGCCACTTGGTTTTTCCGCCAGCATTTCAGCCTGGTTCCGTAGTATATTTGGTTCCCTGACAGGGAAGCCCAAACACGCTGGCCCATATGTTGCCACCGGTTTGGAAGAATGGTGAGGCGGTGACAGAAGGAGGAATTGCAAGGGAGAAGGTGTGCCCTGCCTGAATTTCAGCAGTCTCCCACTGGGTTGCCTCAGGCCAGCCCAGCTCTGCCGTTCCCGCCGGACTGGAGGAAACTTGGCAGGTGAGGACATGGACCTGAGGTCAGAACCGGTAAGGCTGGGGACCAATCTAGTCAGGCCCACTCACAAGAGTGGAAGGGGGACCTGATCACTCCCCGGAGACCTCAGAAGTCTCACAGGTAGGAATTCTATGGGAGGGAATGTAATAACCTCTGGTGTGTATGTGAGTGTGAGTGTGCAACTCGGTCTAGCTTGCCTGCCAAGTTCAATTCTGTGGCTCCACAGGCAGGCACCCTTAAGGTCCCCAAAAGCCCATGGAGTCTGAGTGAGCCCATCTGTGATTCTGTGGTGAATGCCACACAGCGTATGGCGGCATTGGAATAGTTTCTGATCGTAAGTCACAAAGCTGAGACCGCTACAGCTAAGCGTCACCTAAGTTCCTTTGGGACACAGCCAGACAGGTATCTGACTCATCTCCTCATTAGAGGGGGCACCCCTATCCCTCTGTCTATGCGACTCTGCCTCACGGGAATATTATGGGGTTGGGACAGACCAAAGAAGGGTTTTTTGGGAGACTATGGAATTAAGATAACCCCCAGCACGTTAAGGACCCTATGTGAGTTAGAACAGCCCACTTTTGGTTTAGGAGGGCCCTTTGAGGGAAACTTAGATGTCCCAATGGTCCACTGCATCTGGCATGTTGTCTCCAGAGACCAAGGTCACCCTGATCAATTTCCATACATCGACTTCTGGCTTGAAATTGCCCAAAATCATCCGCCTTGGGTGTGATTCATCCATAGCAAGCAGAGCCAGGCAAAGGTTTTAGCTGCTTTATCCGGAGACTCACCCAGGAAGCCAAAGAAGCAACCCACCTCTCCCCTAGTGTTTGCAGGAGACTGGGAGGAAGATCCTGTCTTTCTGCCACCTTATGACTCACCGGGCTCCCTCCCCCCTGACCCTGAGCTTGAAACTCCTCCCCCAGTCTGTCTCTCCACCGCTGTCGCCCTTGTCTCCTCTCCCAGACCAGACCGGAGAACCCTCCCCCACAAGAATCAGCAGCCAGATTGCACCCTTGGCCAGGTGCAGGAGCTCTCCAGATGCCGGTCCACACCTGCAGGTACCAAGAGGCTCTCCTCCAGGGGATCAGAACAGGGGCTGAGAAGCCCATAAATATTCCCAGCAGCAAGGGGATTCCCCCAGGGATTATTATAAGAGACTATGTGAGGTTTACACACTGTTTGCTCCAGGGGCACAAAAGAACCACGACAAAAGGGGGGGAGGCCCAGAACCTCCTTAGCAAGGGGTCAGTGAGCCTACTGCAAGGAAAAAAGACATTAAAATAATAAACGTCCCAACCAGGGAAAGTCCCAGAAACCCAGCCGAAACCAGGAGGAGGAATCTCGAGAAGGGGACCTTATTGGTCTGGCTGATATAGAATCAGACTGAAAGAGACACTGACTTTCTCTCCCTCTTCTTCTGCCTAATAGATGTGAGGGATTCCCCCTCATTTCCCAGGTTAACAGCTGTAATTGGAGCCAACTGTGGTTAGTCTACCTCGGGATGGGGACTTTAAGGAATGTTCCCAAGCAGTTGCTGAAACTTCATTTGTTTCAGGGAAATTCCCGGTCTTCTCTGGCCTGATGTGGACTCCATATTTCCACTTTGGTGGAAAAACAACATGGTGTCTGCTCCTCTGTCTGAGTAAAGGTTTTGAATTAGGTTTTCCTTCTCTGACTTCTACTGGCACCTTGCCTCTTCTGCCTTCCCCTCTCCCTGTTGTTTCTGCACCAACTTGGGTGTGGTCTACATAACTGGTTCCTATACCCTCCTCAGTGCCTCGGGCACCATTGGCTCCTCCCATCCTCAAGGTCAAGGAGTAAAGTGCACCCCCTTGGACATGTAGGTCTTTTCAAAATAGGATGGAGTGCTAAAGCTTTGATTACTGAACACAGGTTTGTGTTTTTAACTTCTTATTGCAGAGAAATTAAGGCTATTTGGACCTACTGGAAAACATGCTTTGTACTTAATTGGTTCATGAATTTACCATCTAAAGAAAATCTGGTGTAAACACCTCTCAGTTGGTTACTAACTCCTCAATTGGAGACTAAGGTTTCCTAAGAGTTAAAATTCTGCTAAGTGTACTTAAGACTGATAGAAATAAGGAAAGCAACCCTGTACGTAGGAAAGTAGGAGGTATGTAAGAAAGATATAAGGAATGGAAATACATTTTTGTTGAGGGTAGAAGAAAGTAATTTTATCTTAAATGAGACTGGTTATTTGGAGAGAAATGGCTTTGGGACAAAGTTTGAAGGCAAAGGAAAGTTGTAGAAGGCTCATGAAGAGAAATCTTTGGAAAGGAATTTTATGTGTGCTCAGGATGGACTAAGGTTGAGATGAATGGAATTTTAAAAGTACACTGGTATAAGGTTGAAATTCTGCTTTTCTCTCTGCTCAAATGTCAAAGTGTTCTTGCATTGTTGATCTGCTCTTGATAAGACAATGCTAACAAAGGTTTGTCTTCCAGGAAAACCAAAGTTTTAGGTTTCATCTTTATCAGGTCTTTGATTACTAGCTAAAATTTCTCAATGTTAAAGGAGCTAGGTTTTGGTGACAACTATATAATGCTATACATTCACCTATAGGATCTTTTATTGCCACCTTGGTTGAATAAATAAAGTTTTAAGATTTGTAATGATCTGTAATCCTATTTAGGATGTACTTATAACTTCCTAAGGTTTTAACAAACTTCCCAGGATTTAAATGGTAAATGAAGTCTTTTTGACCAATTAGGCCTTTTTATTTGGGATGCTAAGTTACTTGGAAAGGCACTGTCATACAATGGTAAACCTTAGGTTGTATTGCACAGGTAAATGCTGTAACTGCCCAAATATATATGCAATTCCTAAAGTTTTAATGTTTTGGTATAAGGTCATCACTTAATATTCTGATTACTTGAAGTGTTATGTGTCACAGAAATAACCGAATTTCTTTGTCAATTGCATCATAATGAACTCTCATCAGATCTTTAAAAATGTCTATTTCTGAGATTTTATCATTTATATTGTTCTTATTCTCTCACAAAACATGTTTCTTCTTCAAGGAGATTTATAAAACGACTCTGGGGACAAATGCAGGTATTCGACATCTTTTTTTTATTTTTTTTATTTTTTTTTTTAATTTTTTTTTTCAACGTTTTTTATTTATTTTTGGGACAGAGAGAGACAGAGCATGAACGGGGGAGGGGCAGAGAGAGAGGGAGACACAGAATCGGAAACAGGCTCCAGGCTCCGAGCCATCAGCCCAGAGCCTGACGCGGGGCTCGAACTCACAGACCGCGAGATCTCCCGACATCTTTAAGATTAATACTAAAATGGGTAAGAATTTCCAGAACTAAAAAGCTGCATTCAAACTGAACAAGAATTAGGAACATGGGATTAAATGAACTGAGGAACATTATAGTTTTGTGATTCTTGTTGAAAATATTGCTGGTTCTCTAATGTTTGCTCTTCCAGATTAAGGAAACTCTCTCTTAAGATATCTATAATATACAGAAATGTCATAACGTATTTATTTGTAAACTGAAGCATTTATCTTTTCTCTCTACATAACTGCCCTGAAATTCAAAAACTCTCAGTGAGTATTCTTTCTTTCATAGCAATTACAATTGTTTGCATAAGTTCAATAAGAATCTGTTCATCTTGTGACAGGTCACCATTCAAATATTGGTTTTACCAAGGCTTTGACTGGAATGTCATATTTGAGAGTGGCATTCATAAACTCAGATATGACCAGACAGCTTTAAGGAACTAAGATTGGCTTTATGAAACATGGAACCATTAAGCCCGTTGGAAATGTTGGCCTGATACCTTGCCTACAGAGTTCCCAGCAGCCTCACCAGGTGAGTAAAGAAGGTCACTTCCTGGCAGGTGCAGGAACCTCAGGATATCTTGGGGACCTCATGAAGAGGAATTCACCCAATTCTACAGGTATTGCAGGCCTGCCTGATGGCAAGTATTTGGCTTGGCTTCTTGCCTGGAGAGGCTGCTAAAAGTTCAACCCAGAGATTCCTTATAAAAGGTTCCAGCAAAGCAGACTTTAAAAGATCTTCATGGACTCTTAAAAACTGAGAATAAACTGAGGGTTGATGGGGGGTGGGAGGGAGGGGAAGTGGGTGATGGGCATTGAGGAGGGCACCTGTTGAGATGAGACTGGGTGTTCTTTGGAAACCAATTTGACAATAAATTTCATATTAAAAAAATAAAATAAAAGCTCACAGAATAAATAAATAAATAAGCCTCATGATCAATCTCTATTCTTTTTTAAATTTTTTTCAATGTTTATTTCTGAAGGAGAGAGACAGAGCATGAGTGGGGGAGGGGCAGAGAGAGAGGGAGACACAGAATCTGAAGCAGGCTCCAGGCTCTGGGCTGTCAGCACAGAGCCCAATGCGGGGCTGGAACTCACAAGCTGTGACATCATGACCTGAGCTGAAGTCAGATGCCCAACTGCCCAACCAACTGAGCCACCCAGGTGCCTCAATCAATCGCTATTCTTGCTGAGCTTATGTAAATAATTAGGCCAGGTTTGTTAAGACTGGACTTGTTCTACAAATGCATTGGTCTCAATTTGGCTATCTCAGGAAAGGGGGGGGTGGGGTTTAGAGAGAAAAACTATGTTTCAACAATGCACCGTTATGGATGGTAAATTCTAGTTATGATCGCCTTTAAATGTTTGTTGTTTGCCTAAACTAGACAACTTGAGGTAAACTTCAGAAAAAATTGTCACAGTATTTCATGTATAGATAATCTTCTGTGCTTATTATTCTGGGGGGATAATAATAAGACCTCATGGGCATAAGATTATTTAAACAACTGGAAAACAGGATGGATCTCTAAATATGCAAACCATATCTTCCCCTAAACCTGATCTGACAGTTAACAGAAACCCACCCCTTTCAAAAACTTGGAGGTGGACTTTACAGATATACCACCAAATAGAGGATTCAGTTTCAGGTATCACCCCATGGGTCCATCACTCCAGAGTTAAGAAGGCCAACTCAGAGGAACCCTCAACCTGGCAAAGTGATCCAGATCCAGTCAACCTGCTTAAACTGACCCTCAAAAAGACACTGGCCCCTGACATCTCCTGCCCTGCTCCAGCCACACCCCAGAAGCTGGCTGGCTTGCTCACGGCAGAAGCTTGAGGAATCAACATATGGACCGAACCCAGGGGTTTGGATGCAACTCTGCCAGCCTTTGCCCCTTACTGGTGTCATAGCCCTGATCTTGCTTCTTGCTGTTGGGCTAATAGAGACTGCATCAACAAACTGGACATGGACTGGATGGCAGACTCCCTGGTAACCTGACAAAGCCAAATAAACTCCCTGGCAGCAGTGTCCCTCCAAAATAGGCGAGCCCTCGACCTCCTCACTTCAGAAAAAGGAGAGACTTGTATCTCTCTGGGGGAGGAATGTTGCTATTTTGTAAGCAAATCAGGAATAGTCAGGACTAAGGTTAAGTAACTCAAGGAAAGAGTTCAACGTAGACAACAGGAAAATATCAGTTAATGGAGAGGATGGGATCTCACAGACTGGGCATTCTGGCTCCTTTCCCCGGCAGGGTCCCTTCTTTCCATAATTTTACTTGTGACCATTGGCCCCTATATACTAAATACCCTGGTACGTTTTATTGAAAATACTGCTGCTCGCCAAACTGCTGCACATATCCTAGCCCTCCAAGGGTACCAACCCCTAGAGCTAAAAAGTGATGCCTAATAAAAGATTTTTTAAAAAGCATAAAAGGGGAGAATGTTAAGAAAATGAATAAAATTTTACACCATAAGAAGGCCGATGGGACTAAAACAATCTCTAGTCTCTAGCTTAGAGACTCCTCTTCCGGGTTCTTCTTGCCCTGTTTGCCACACACGTGAAAACCCCCACAGATATGGAAGCTGGCAACTATAAATTACCCTTCCCACTTGCATTCAGCACTCAGATCTTTGGAGAAACGGTCTCCTCTGAGCCCGGTGGTGTTAAATAAATCTCCAATCCACCAAGATCTCTGAGTGCTGCTTGGTTTTTCCACCAGCATTCCAGCCTGGTTCCATAACAGTTTAAGGAGGGAATATAGGACAAAGATATATGCAAAAATTTTTAACTATATACTAGAAAGAAGAATTTACCTCTCTAATTTATTCATATATGCTAAGACTGTCCTACAAAGATGCCAGTCAGAATAAAGTAGTGCTAATAATTGTTGTTTCTTTATACTTGAGAATATTGAAAAAGGAAAGTTTCATAACATCCTGTATGATGCAGTTAAATATTACTATCTGTATTTTACAGAAGGTAAATTCAGGAACAAAAGTGTGAAGTTGGGTGTTCACAGTCAAATAGGAAGTTTATGACAAAATTGACACTATAATCCATGAACCCTGATCTTCAATGCTTAACAAAACCAATTGTACCAGCTATAATGGCTGCATGATGATAATAAAAGCTACATTTTTATAATGCTTTTCCTGGTAGAAGTTCAAAGTCCTCTACAAAGACATTGTCTGCCCAGTAGTTTTGTAAATACCAAGCTATAGATAGACAAAGAAAAGTAACCCTGTCACTTTATAAGTGAGGAAAGAGATTTAGCAAGGCTAAATGACTTTGTCATGGCTACATGTTTGTAAATTCTGGAGCCATAACTTGAATTGGGTCTTCTCTTGTCTAGCTTCTGGTGTTTTTCCTGATGCCTTCCTGGTAAGTGGAATGCATATATTTGTATTTTGAGAAGACAAGTGTGCAAATAATTTTATATTTTACAAATGCAGTATGTACTTTACCAAAAATGTTCATGGAGACAGCCAATACAAGGAGGGAAAGTACCAAACAGACCTCAGACACAACCATCATCTGGTCCCAAAGATTCTCAGTGAAGTGCATTCTTCAGCATGTGCCAACAAAACACTAAGAGAAGGTTTAAAAAACGAGTCTAGCTTCTTCCTTTTGGAACATGTCCCAGTGAAAACAACTTAAGAACGAGTTAAATGTATATACCAAGGAGTTCAAATTCATATGGAATCCTTACTAAACAGATTGATAAAACAGGCGTGGTTCATAAGGAATAGCTTGCCAGCAAAGGATTGATTAGAATTTGCCTTTCAACACATAGATGACAGCTGACACTAATCTTTCTACAATAGAACCCCAGGCAAGTCATTTTCCCTCCATATAAAATGAGGGAAAAGTCTGATTTTACATACCAGAGTTTTATGAAGGTTCAATGAGAGAATAAATGTAAAAACACTTTGTAAAGCATGAAAGCTATTTATTTGGAGTAGGCAACAGATAAGAGCTCATAACTCCATTACAAACTTTTGAAGATAAAGAACCACCTCTTAGCTGTCTTCAAAATTCCTTGTTCAGATGGAACATTATACACAGGTGGCATTTATTCATTCATGGATTTTTTTTTTCATTCACTCAGCAAACCCATTTATTGAATTGAGTTGTTAAAATGAATGAAATAAAATAGCCTCCAAAAAGAAAACTTATTCCCTATTCCCCAAAGCTATCATTCCAGTCGCTTTCAAATCATTTTCAAATAATTGATTTAAAGTATCCAAGGGCTAGAAATATATAGTTCTGTTTTTATTATAAGTAAAAGCATAAATCATTTATAAATTGCCTTTCTTATTAATAAGGAGGAAAAGAAAAAATATACTACAATATGTGTCATATCCTCATGCAAAAGCCTTGTTTCTTTATCAAGGTCAACTACATAGGGTTTCCCTTCAGGTATATGGAATAGGTAGTCGTTTACATAATACAATTTGAGGAGCACTCAGGATATAATTCCTGCCCCCCCAGATGCCTACCTCAGCTTCTTGGTTTTGTTTAAAGACAATCATTGCATTAAGGACTTTTTTTGGAACTTGAAAACTTCTATCTTCAAGATTCTTATAGTAAAAGTCAAATAACTCTAGCAGTTACACTACTATGACAATGCTTTTTGACTTTGACAGCTGAGAACAAGGTCCTGAAATAGCATTTCCTGAAGTAAATTCTGAGAGACACCAATTTCAGGAAAGGCTTTGTGAAAAGAAAAATGTTCTATGATCAGAAATAATTAGAAAATTTTGTCTATTGTCTTTTCCACTTAGATATGTGAAAACAGAATACAAATTAGCATTTTGCAGGCTAAAGATTGTAAATGCTGCCATTAAGAAACCGATTTAGATTTCATAGACATTTGAAAATAGATTTTCCTCTCATTTGGGAAGGAGGATTCTTTAAAACCCTCAAAACTCATTTTGTGTGTGTGTGTGTGTGTGCATACATTTGGAGAAATGTACTTTATAGAAGTGGAACACAACTACTACCAGCCAGGTACCCCTGGATAAGTCACTTATTTTCTGTAAGCTTTGGTTTCCTTGCTATAAAATAGGCATTATTTCAAGAATCCAATGAAATAAGGCATGTAAAAGTGCCTCGGAAATTATAAATTATTCCTCATTTTTAGTTACTTCTAATTCTCATTACCTTTTATTATATTGTTGGACTTGTGCTAGGCAGCAAATTATTCTAACTGTACTCTTATCATGTATTGCTTTAAATCCAATCTGAAAAGTATTTCTTTGATGCTTTGAAATTTCAGTGTAAATTAACCATTGCTAAGGTGTGAACAGTTTTTTGATTATGTCAAAATAATACCTTGTATTCCAATTTACCCCTTTCCTAAATTTTAAGTTAATTGAAACAACTCATTCAAAATATAATGTCCCTAGGCCAGCCCACAAAGGCCTATTTAATGTATAAGTACCTGAAGTAATCATTCTATTTCTAATAGACCCAACTACTACTGAGATCAGGTCTTTAGAAACTGCTTGGTCCAGTCCTGGGAAGTACTTGTGGCAGTCCTACAAACATCAACATAACCAAAAAACTATCATGTTTATGTCACATATCTTAACCTCTTGAGACTTCAATTACAGAAAAGTATCCTTGCTTAACAACAACAAATGTATGAATTTAGACATGTCTTTCTACAAGAAATTTGATTCAACAAAGGCTTCTGGTATATCTAGTCTGTGGCAGAAACAATTCTAAGTTCTGGGAAGACAACATTGAACAAAGCAAACAAAAATCCTACCTTCTTGGAACTTTTATTTTAATGAAAGAAATGCATACTGACATTCAAAGAAGTCATGGACACATATTCACCATTAGGTCTTGGTAAGACAAGGCAAACACTTTTAAGAAGTAACTTGAATTTGCTCCACGTGTGCTTAACTCCCCATCTACTTAAAAAAGCCAATAATAATAATTAATAATTAATAAAATAATGGGGTGCCTAGGTGGCTCAGTCGGTTGAACTTCTGACTTTGGCTCAGGTCATGCTCTCACAGTTGGTTTGTGGGTTTGAGCTCTGCATCAGGCTCTGTGCTGACAGCTCAGAGCCTGGAGCCTGCTTTGGATTCTGTCTCCCTCTCTCTATGCCCCTTCCCAACTTGTGCTCTGTTTGTGTGTGTCTCTCTCTCAATTTAAACTTTAAAATTTTTTAAAATAATAATAAAACGCCAGCAAAAACAACAGCAGCAACAACCATCACAAGAACAATGCTCCTCATTTCTAAACCCAGGAATTAGATTAAGGGCTTATAAATGTGACTGTTTCCCTACCTTTCTTGGACTTTATCCCACCCTCCTCCATAATCCCATTATAACACCTTAGACACTTACTTTCCTTTTAGATAACACCTCTCCTCTACTCCATTCTCATTTCCCAACTCCAGTTAGTTTATAAGTGTATGATTCTTAAGTACTATCTGCTGAAGAATAACCCAAAGACCTTGATAAAAATACATATTCCTGGGTCTTGCTGAGAAACTGAAATCAGAAATGAAAGGAATTCTTGACACTAAGATTGACTAGCTGTCATACTTAGAGAAGTTATTTTTTCTTCTTCCAGTTTCAGTGTCTTCAGTTACAACATGAATATAGTAATATATATTCTGTCAACTTCAGAGGGCTTTTTTGAGAACTACCTAGGGCAATCAAAAGTTTTGCAAATGTAATGTTTTAGTTTAAAATACTATAAATCTGTCTAGCAAATCCTTTTACCAGGTATATATTGAAAGGATAAACATCAATCTAGTTCTGTTCACATGATAATAAGTAGCAAATTTCTGAATATCCTTATTCTTCCCTGTCCTCAATAACAAAGAAGCCAATCTATAAATTCTTTATATTTTTACTTGAAAAATAGAATTGTTTTTTTTTGCTCTTGGAGACACTAAAAATCATTTAATAGCGAATTTAATACTCTTAAAAGTTACTGGAATGGCAGCTGTGGATACAAGAAAATAAGGCCTTATCTTTATGATGATATTAACATCTTCTAGTGAGGAGCTTTAAGCAATCCAATTAGGCAATGATTTAATAACCCCCTTCTATGTACAAGTCACTGTATATAGTTCTGAGTCACAAGACTTAAAAAGGTTAATTCTCTTTACTTACAAGGCTCCCTCTAGGTTTACATTCATTCACCAAATCCTGTCAGTGTTACTTCTGGGATGGCTCTCAAACAAAACCTTCTCCATTCCCACTGCCACTACCAAGTCTTCAAAATCTCTTTCTCAGAGCACTACAGCAATCTCCTAGATAATTTCCCAGCCTCTAGTCTCTTCTTCACTCCAATATATTTTCCCAACTTCCCCAGGATCTTTAGCCAGTTCCCCGTGCATCTACTCTACAGCTCAACCACACCAAATTACTCAGTCTCTCCAGAACATGTAAATTATTTCCATACATTTGTACTTTCTCTGTCCTCTTCTTTCTCCTTGGAATGCCCTCTCTTTCCAATTCTGCCTAGAAAGAAATTCTACCCATGCGTCAGGAATCAGTTCTAAAGCCATTTTGGGGAAACTGTTTGAATATCCCAAGTCAGGATCAATAACGTCCCCATCTCCATTGTCATGGCATTTTCTGCATTTTTAATATGCCTCTATTATTTTTTATTTCTTTAAATTTTAGTTTGTATTTCATATACAGTGCGATATTGGTTTTAGGAGTAGAATTCAGTGATTCATCACTTATATGCAACACCTAGTGCTAATCACAAGTTCCCTCCTTAACAACAATCACGCATCTAGCCCATCTCCCACTTACCTCCCTCCATCAACCCTCAGTTTGTCCTCTATTGTTAAGAGTCTCTTGTGGTTTGTTTCCTTCTCTCTTTTTCCCCTTCCCATATGTTCATCTGTTTTGTTTCTTACATTCCACATATGAGTGAAATCATATGGTATTTGTCTTTCTCTTATTGACTTATTTCACTTAGCATAATACACTCTAGCTCCATCTACATCATCGCAAATGGCAAGTTTTCATTCTTTTTGATGGATGAGTAATATTCCATTGTGTATATATACCACATCTTCTTTATCCATTCATCAGTCTTAATATGCCTCTATTGCATAACTCTATAGCATCATATTTAGTTAAATATTTGTTTACTGCTCCCACTTTATCCCCTCCTTTCTTCCTCCATAAAATAAAGTATGTGCCCCTTCAGCATAGAGACTATATTTTATTAACCTTTTTATTCCAAATAGCTAGAACATAGCCTAGCTTATAGCTGGTACCTACTAAATGAAAACTAGGATAAGACAATAAGATGTCATTTCTGTCTTCAAGTAGATTATTATTTAGTGAAGAGAAGGATAAAAAAATATAAAAATGTATATTGATGTTTTGGAAACCTACAGTCACATTTTTTTATTTAATTTTTCCAATCACTCAGATAAGTACGTTAAATGGTTATTATCCTTCTTTTACAAATAAACAGGTCTGAGGAAGGATAGGTGACTTTCCCCACATTACACAGTAAATTAGAGAGGGACAAGGGTTCCCTCTTCTCCACATCCTCACTGACATTTGTTATTTCTTGTCATTTTGATTACAGCCATTTTTAACGGGTATGAAGTGATATCCCACTATGATTTTTATTTGTATTTCCCTGATGATTAGTCTTTTCATGTATCTGCTTGGCATTTGTATTTCTTCTTTGGAAAAATGTCTATTCAGATCCTTATACACTGTTGCTGGAAACGTAAATTTGTACAGGTATTATAGAGAAAACTACAGAGGTTCCTCAAAAAATTAAAAATAGAACTACCATGTGATCCATCAATCCCACTTCTTGGTATGTATTTTAAGGAAATGAAATCAGCATATTCCAGAGATATGTGCATTTCCATTTTCATTACAGCATTATTCACAATTGCCAAGATATGGAATCAACTGAAGTATTCACTGACAGATGAATGGATAAAGAAATTGTGATTATACACCCACACAGAGATACACAGACACATGCACAGTGTAATATTATCCAGCCTCTAAAATGAAGGAAATCCTGCCATATGCATTAACATGGGGATTAACCTGGAGAACATTATGTGAAGTGAAATAAACCAGACAGAGAAAGACAAATGCTGTATGGTATCACTTACATGTGGAATCAGAAAAGAAAAAAAAAAAAAAAACATCTATGTGAGGTGCTGGATGCTAATTAACTTGATTGTGGTAATCGTTTCATAATGTACACATATGTAAAATCACCATGTTTTACACTCGAAATATGGTGTATTTCACAATGTTGTCAATTATTCTTGACACAAGAATACACAATTCTGTCAATTATTCTTCTTAAAAATGGAAAAAATGGAAAATTTGGGAGAGGGACAAACTAGAACTTCAGTCACTTGACTCAGAGTAAGTATCTAGACTGAAGAATGTAAATTCATAGCAAGTAGTTGCCTGAGTTGTATGAAATTAGATTGAATTTATTTGGGATCATGGAGGAATTACCCTCTCAGCCTGCCCAAATAAAAAATACTTTTAATTTAGGGAGAGAAGTTAAGATGTCAGAGAAGTAGGGGAATCCTAGGCTTTCCTTGTCCTTCAAACATAGCTTAATTGAGGTCAGATTACTTGGAACACACAGGTAATCATTCTGAGGACTGACAGAAGGATCTCCACTGGAGGAACACAGTGTGACAGGTGCAAGGTGTGTGGAAGTACATTGTGGAAGAGAAAAACGGTGGTGCTGCTGAGGGGAGAGAATCGTTCCCTTGGAGAGAGAAAAGGGAGAGAAAGAAAGAGGGGCTGATAGAGTGCAGCATTGGGTTCCCACAAGATGAAAACCTCTCTGGACCACAGACTGGTGATTGAGGGTAACTGAGTGTTGCAGGTTTTCCGCAAACAGCGTGTGGAGCCTACTCTGAGGTCGTGGAAGTGTGTGACTTTATATCCTGGGCAGAGCTATGGCATGAGCTCCTGGGGAGAAGGAGCATACTGGCCCCATAGAATGGTGTAGGGATCTCCAGGATTGCACTGGGAGATAATATTATGCTTCTTGGAGTACATTTGAAAGAGGGTATATTGCCTCCCCAGGGACAAAAGACCCAGCAGGTACCAGCAAAAAGCCTTTCATTAGCAGGGGACGGATGTGTGGACAGAGAGCAGAAAATCTGCTTGTTGCTTTTCGCAGTATTACAACATAGATTCCGTGGGCCACACAGGCATGGGACTGTTTGTCTGGGACAAAGGAAATCAGACACAGCATGGAGAGAGGCTCTGAAGGAGGGGCCAAGTCTACACAGCACCTGGTCCTTTAAGATGTGGAGTTTTGAGGGGCGCCTGGGTGGCGCAGTCGGTTAAGCGTCCGACTTCAGCCAGGTCACGATCTCGCGGTCCGTGAGTTCGAGCCCCGCGTCAGGCTCTGGGCTGATGGCTCGGAGCCTGGAGCCTGTTTCCGATTCTGTGTCTCCCTCTCTCTCTGCCCCTCCCCCGTTCATGCTCTGTCTCTCTCTGTCCCAAAAATAAATAAAAAACGTTGAAAAAAAATTAAAAAAAAAAAAAAAAAAGATGTGGAGTTTTGAATCCCAGCTGTGCACCAAAGATAAAACCCATGAGAACTGTATTGCAAGGAAACACTGACGACCCTCACTATTCTGTGAGGGCTTCCTGAACAGCGAGAGGTATGAGATCCCCTGTCTGGGGACAAGAGAGTGGGAGAATGTGAGTTTCCCCCTCCCACTGACACAGACTTCAGAGAGCAACACAGCGACCCCAGTGGAGGCAGGACTCGCTTGTACCAACCCCTACCCCACTGGGCCTGGCAAATGCATATTTACTGTGACAGTTCTGACTCTGAGCAGCAAGGTGGGCCTCTCCTTAACAAAACCAGCATAGGCAGCACCCCGCATGCACCAAGTCTACCGAACATAGAGTGCTTCAAAGTGTCACCCGCATTTCTGATGGAAATAAGACCAGGATTACTTTTTTTCTCTCTCTCTCTTTTCTTGACTTTTATATTTCTCTTGTCTTTTCTTTGGAATCAGGCTTATAGTTTCTTCTTTGTCAGTTTGCTTTTTCATTATCTTTTCTCTTTTTTCTGGATTGGGCTTCTCTATATCTTTCTCTTTTTTTTTTTCCTTTGGAAATTTTTCTTTAGAATCAGGCTTATAGTTTTTTTGATCATTTGGTTTATTAATTCCTATTCATTTTCCTTTTTTTTTTTTGATTTAGGCTTTTTTTTTCATACTTCTCTTTTTTTTCCCCAGATGTATATCAACAAACAAATCAAAGCACACCTAGTTAAAGGTCCAAACACCCCTTATGCAAGCAAGGATGAGCTCTGCACACGACTTACCAGTGGAAAAGAGCAGCCAGAATGCAACAGCAGAGTGCAAACAGCATAAACCAGAAACAATTCCTGAAGTGCCAGGACATGGGCAGTGTATGACCCCTTTTTGATATAATAGTTCTGTCAGGTGCAGTAAACATAGTAAGTTTTCAAAAGACAGAACAGCCAAAATGAGAAGATGGAAGACTTCCCCCCAAAAGAAAGGTCAAGAAGAAATCACAGCCATGGACTTTCTCAAAACAAATATAAGTAATATATCTGAACAAGAATTTAGAACAACAGTCATAAGACTTAAAATCTGGGCTTGAAAAAAAGCATACAAGACACCAGAGAAACCCTTGCTGCAGAGATAAAAGACATAAAAACTAGTCAGGCTGATATAAAAAATGCTATAACTGAGATGCAAAACCAAGTGGATATAGTCAAAACATGGATTGAAGAAGCAGAGGAAAGAATAGGTGATATAGAAGATAAAATTATATGGGGCACCTCGGTGGCTCAGTCAATTAAGTGTCCGACTTCAGCTCAGGTCATGATCTCACCGTTCATGAGTTTGAGCCCCATGTTGGGCGCTGGGCTGACAGTTCTGAGCCTGGAGCCTGCTTCCGATTCTGTGTCTCCCTCCTCTCTGCCTCTCCCCCTCTCATGCTCTGTCTTCTGTCTCTCAAAAATAAACATTGAAAAAAAATTAAAAAAAAAACATATAGAAGATAAAATTATGGAAAATAATGAAGATGAAAAGAAGAGGGAAAGAAAACTATTAGATCATGAAGACAGACAGGGAACTCAGTGATTCCATAAAGTGAAATAATATTCATATCCTAGGAGTCCCAGAAGAAGAGGTGAAAAAGGGGCCAGAAGGTTTATTTGAACAAATTATAGCTGAGAACTTCCCTAATTGGGGGAAGGAAACAGGAATTCGAGTCCAAGAGGCACAGAAAACTCCCCTAAAAATCAACAAATACAGGTCAACATCATGACATATTATACTGAAACTTTCAAAATACGAAGATAAAGAGAATTCTGAAAGTTAGGGACAAAGGTCATTAACTTACAAGGGTAGACAAATAAGGTCAAGAGCACACCCGTCCACTGACATTTGGCAGGCCAGAAGGGTGTGGCAGGAAAAATTCAACATTCTTAATGTGAAAAATATACTGCCAAGAATTCTTTATACAAAGGCTGTCATTCAGAAAAGAAGGAGAAATAGGGGTGCCTGGGTCAGCTGAACATCTGAATCTGGGTGATGTCATGATCTCATGGTTCATGAGTTCAAGCCCCACGTCAGGCTCTGTGCTGACAGCTCAGAAACTGGAGCCTGCTTTGGGTTCTGTGTCTCCATCTCTCTGTTCTTCTTGCACTCACATTCTGTCTCTCTCTCTCTCTCAAAAACTTTTTTTTTTAATGTTTAAATAAAGACTAGGGGCACCTGGGTGGCTCAGTCAGTTGAGTGTCCAATTTCGGGTCATGATCTCGATGTTCATGGGTTCGGGCCCCATGTCAGACTCTGTGATGACAGCTTAGAGCTTGGAGCCTGGAGCCTGCTTCGGATTCTGTCTCCCTCTCTGGGCCTCCCCCACTGGTGCTCTCTTTCTCTCTCAAAAATAAACATTAAAAATATTTTTAATACATTAAAAAGAAAGACTATATTCACACTGTGTAGTGCAAATAACATAGTCAAAAAAAATAGAAGGAGAAATAGTTTCCAGAAAAACAAAAATTAAAGTATTTCATAACCATTAAACAAACCCTATAAGAAAATTTAATGGGAACTCATTGAATGGAGACAAAAATGACCGAACAAAGACTAGAAAGGACCAGAGAACATCACCAGAAACACCCAACTCTACAGGTAACACAATGACATTAAATTCATATATTTCAATAATCATTCTAAATGTAAATGGACTAAATGTTCCAATCAAAAGACATATGGTATCAGAAAGGATTAAAAAAATAAGATTCATCTATAGGCTGCCTATAAGAGACCAATTTTAGACTGAAAAAAATCTGTAGACTGAAAGTGAGGGGATGAGAGCCATCTACCATGCTAATGGATGTCAAAGAAAGCTGGGGTAGCATACTTATATCAGACAAATGAGACTTTAAAACAAAGAGTGTGACAAGAGATAAAGAAGGACATTATATCATAATTAAGGGGTCTATCAATCAGGAAGACTTAACAATTGTAAATATTCATGCCCCCAACTTGAAAAATCATAAATATGTGCATCAATTGATAAAAAACATAAACAAAGTCAATAATAATACAATAATAGTAGGGGACCTTAACACCCCACTCACAGCTATGGACAGATCACCTAAGCAGAAAACCAATAAGGAAGCAATGGCTTTGAATGACACACTGGACCAGATGTACTTAACAGATATTTTCAGAACATTCAGAACATCCAAAGCAGCAGAATACATATTCTGCTTGAGTGCAAATGGAACATTATTCAGAATAGATCATATACAGGTCCCATAAATCAGACCTCAACAGGTACAAAAAGATGGAGATCATACCATGCATATTTTCAAATCAAAATGCTAAGAAACTAGAAATCAAACACAAGAAAAACATTGGAAATCCCTCATATACATGGAGGTCAAAGAACATCCTACTAAAGGATGAATGGGTTAACCAAGAAATTAAAGAATTAAAAAATACGTGAAAGTTAATTAAAATAAAAACACAACAGTCCAAAACCATTGGGATGCAGCAAAGGCAGTCCTAAAAGGAAAGTGTATTGGAATTCAGGTGTATCTCAAGAAGCAAGAAAGGACCCAATATACAACCTGACCTTACAACTAAAGGAGCTAGAGAAGGAGCAGGAAATAAAGGCTAAAGCCAGCAGAAGAAGGCATATAATAAAGATTAGAGCAGAAATAAGTGATAAAGAAACAAACAAATTAAAAAAACCCAGATCAACGAAACTAAGAGTTGTTTCTTTGAAAGAATAAGAAAATTGATAAACCCCTAGTCAGACTTAAAAACAAAGAGAAGAGAAAGGACCCAAATAGATAAAATCACAAATGAAAGAGGAGAGATCACAACCAACCCCACAGAAATATAAACAGTTACAAGAGAATACTCTGAAAAATCATATGCCAACAAAGTGGGCAATCTGGAAGAAACGGACAAATTCCTAGAAACATATAAGCTACCAAAACTGAAACAGGAAGAGATAGAAAATTTGAACAGACCCATAACCAGCAAAGAAATTGAATCAGAAATCAAAAATCTCCCAACAAACAAGAGTCCTGGGCCAGATTGCTTCCCAGAGGAATTCTACCAGATCTTAAAGAAGAGTTAGTACCTATTCCTCTCAAACTGCCCCAAAAAAATAGAAATGGAAGGAAAACTTCCAAACTCATTCTATGAACCCAGAATTACCTTGATTCTAAAACCAGACAATGACCCCACTAGAAAGGAGAATTAAAGGCTGATATTCTTGATGAATCTGGATGCAAAAATTCTCAACAAATACTAGTAAATAGAATCTAACAGTATATTAAAAGAATTATTCACGATGATCAAGTGGGATTTATTCCTGGGATGTAGGGCTGGTTCAATATTCATAAATCAATCAACATGATAGACCACATTACTGAAAGAAAGGATAAGAACCATATGATCCTCTCAATAGATTCAGGAAAAGCATTTGACAAAGTACAATTTACATTCACAATGAAAAACTTCAACAAAGTAGGTTTAAAGGGAACACCATAAAGGCCATATATGGAAGATGGTGGAACAGCATGGAAGTTTTGTTGCATCGTGCATCCATGAAATACAGCCAGATCAACACTAAACCATCCTGCACACCTAGAAAACTGATTTGAGGATTAACACAACAATCTTCACAACCTAAAACACAGAACTCAGCAGGTATGCAGTGCAGAGAGGTGAACTGGGGAGAAAAAAGCCATGGAGGGCAGGGAGCTGTTTTTGCTTGTGGAGAGAGGACAGAGATGGGGGGATGTACAGGAAAAGCACCCCACCCCAAAAGCAGCTGAAGAGAAAGTGGAAAAGTGGAAACAGCCACAGGGACTAAGCTAAAAAGGGAGAAAGGAGAAAGGAGAGGGTTTAAATTCCATTAAGACTCTATAAACAGGGGGAGTGCAGAATCTGAAACTCTGCAGCTCAAAACGTGTCAGTGCTCTGGTGGGAAGGGTGAATCCCCAGGAACAGAGTGGGGTGTAGGAGGTCCTCGGGCCATGCGGGAAGAAATGGTTCCACTGCTGGAAGGTCATTTGATAGAAGCTATGCGGCCACCCAGTCCCAACAGACCCCAGAGAACAACCACATTCGCTGGTGCTGGAACAAGGTTGCTAAGGGTGAAGCCTGGTGCCAGATATGTGTTGTGATTTTCCATAATCCTGGAAATGCTACTGCCACATGATCGTGTGAACTTTTCCTGGGGCAGGCTGGCACCCAGCTGCAGTCTCTGGACATCAGCAGCAGCACGGTCCCATTAACATTCCTGGGTGTGGCTGGCACCTAGCCATTGCTCATGAGACACTCCCCCAAAGGATCTGAATGAGTTAAAGCCGCAGTCCCTCAGAAGTGAGGGGTTGGGAAACACAGCTTCATCTGAGATAAAACTAAGGAGGGAGGTACCACCTGGCAACCTGATGGCTTGGTCACAGACAGTGTAAAAGCGGTAAGTGGATGGAAGCCAGAGACAAAGGACAGGTGTGCAATTGCTGGTCCGGGAGAGCCCAGAGTTAAGATACTAGAGACTGGGTAGCTGGGTGATGCCATTTTCACCCCTCCCATGCATGCACATACACACCTACAAGCACCACAACAATCCACCCAGTAAGCTAAGCAGTGCCATCTAGTGGAGAATGGAGCCATTACACTAAGCCTCGCCCAACTGGACCAACCTAGCTCTTGAAGAACACCACAAATCTCTCCGCCTGCTTAGTTTATGGAATATAAAGGCTGTCATAGTTTGGCTTCTCTGGGAAAATGAGGTAATTTCAATCATATTTTCAGTCTGTTCGCTGGTCCATCTATTCAATTTTCTTTTTTTTTCTTTTTTGTTTCTCTTATTTTTCTTGAATACAGAAAGAGAAAAAAATTATATTTATTTTCAATTCTTATTAAAAATATTTTTAGTTTTTATACTATATTTTTTACTTTTTTGTAAATTTTTCAAATTATATTTTACTTCCACCATTTCATTTTATTCTATTTCATTGTATTCATTTTCTCAAATTTTCAAAGATTTTCCTTTCCCCCCCACATTTTTCTCTAATCTATCAAGCTTCTTTCAATAACCATACCAAAACTCACCTAGGAACTAGCATCATTTTTTTGATTTGTGTGTGTGTGTGCATGTGTGTGTGTTGTTTTTAATATCTTAATTTTATTTGTTACCTTATTAATTTATTTTCTTCCTTCAAAATGACAAAACGAAAGAATTCACCCCAAAATAACCAGCAGGAAGAAACGATAGCCAGGGACTTACTCAACACAGATACAATCAAGATGTCTGAACCAGAATTTAGAATCATGATAATAAGAATACCAGCTGTGGTTGAAAATAGATTAGAATCCTTCCCTGTGGAGACAAAAGAAGTAAAAGCTAGTCAGGATGAAATTAAAAAATGCTATAACTAAGCTCCATTATTGAATGGATGCCACGGTGGCAAGGATAGATGTGGCAGAGCAGCGATACAGAGGACAAACTTATGGAGAATAATGGTGCAGAAAAAAGAGGGAGACTAAGGCAAAAGAGCATGATTTAAGAATTAGAGAAATCAGTGACTCATCAAAAACAAACAACATCAGAAACATAGGGGTTCGAGATGAAGAGAGAGAAAAAGGTAGAAGGGTTATATGAGCAAATCATAGTGGAAAACTTTCCGAAACTGGAGAAAGACACAGACATCAAAATCCAGGAAGCACAGAGGACTCCCATTAGATTCAACAAAAAATGACCATCAACAAGGCATAACATAGTCAAATTCACAAAATACTCAGGCACAGAAAGAATCGTGAAAGCAGCAAGGGAAAAAAGTCCTTAACTTACAAGGGAAGACAGATCAGGTTTGCACCAGACCTACCCAGAGAAACTTGGCAGGCCAGAAAGGAGTGGCAGGATATATTCAGTGTGCTGAATCAGAAAAATATGCAGCCAAGAATTCTTTATCCAGCAAGTCTGTCAATCAAAATAGAAGAAGAGATTAAAAGTTTCCATAAAAACAAAAATTAAAGGAGATTGTAACCACTAAACCAGCCTTGCAAGAAATTTTAAGAGGGACTCTCTGAGGGGAGGAAAGATGAAAAAAAAAAAAAGACCAAAAGCAACAAAGACTAGAAAGGAACAGAGACCACCACCAGAAACTCCAACTCTACAAGAAACAAATTGGCAATAAATTCATATCTTTCAGTACTCACTCTAAACGTCAATGGACTAAATGCTCCAATTAAAAGACATAGGGTAACAGAATGTATAAGAAAACAAGATGCATCTACATGCTGTTTACAAGAGACCCACTTTAGATCTAAAGACACCTGCAGATTGAAAGTGAGGGGATGGAGAACCATCTATTATGCTAATGGTCAACAAAAGAAAGCCAGAGCAGTTATGCTTATATCAGATAATCTAGACTTCAAAATAAAGACTGTATCAAGAGATGAAGAAGGGCAACATATAATAATGAAGAGGTCTACCCACCAAGAAGACCTAACAATTGTAAACATTTAGGCTCCAAATGTGGTAGCACCCAAATATATAAATCAATTAATCACACACATATAGAAACTCATTGATAATACTAATATAATACTAGGGGACTTCAACACCCCACTTAAAGCAATGGACAGATCATCTAAACAAAAAATCAACAAGGAAACAATGGCTTTGAAAGACACACTGGACCAGGTGGAATTAACAGGTATATTCAGAATATTTCATCCTAAAGCAGTGGAATATACATTCTTCTCCAGCGCACATGGAACATTCTCCAGAATAGATCACATACTGGGACACAAATCAGCCCTCAACAAGTACAAAAAGATCTAGATCATACCGTGCATATTTTCAGCCCACAGTGCTATAAAACTCGAAATCAACCACAGGAAAAAATTGGAAAGATAACAAATACGTGGAGACTAAAGAACATCCTACTAAAGAATGAATGGGCTAACCAAGAAGTCAAAGAGGAAATTGAAAAGTACATGGAAGCCAATGAAAACGATAACACCACAGCCCAAAACCTCTGAGGCGCAGCAAAGGTGGTCATAAAAGGGAAGTATATACCAATGCAGGCCTTCTTAAAGAAGGAAGAAAGGTCTCAGATACACAACCTAACCTTCCACCTTAAACAGCTGGAAAAAGAACAGCAAATAAAATCCAAAACCAGCAGAAGACAGGAAATAATAAAGATTAGAACAGAAATCAATGCTATTGAAAGCAAAAACAAAACAAAACAAAACAACAGTAGAACAGATCGATGAAACCAGAAGCTAGTTTTTTGAAAGAATTAACAAAATTGATAATCCAGTAGCCAGTTTGATCAAAAAGAAAAATGACCCAAATAAATAAATTCAAGAATGAAAGATGAGAGATCACAACCAACACAGCAGAGATAAAGACAATAAGAAAATATTATGAGCAATTATATGCCAATAAAATGGGCATCTGGAAGAAATGGACAAATTCCTAGAAACATATAAACTACCAAACCTGAAACAGGAAGAAACAGAAAATTTGAACAGACCTATAACCAGTAAGGAAATTGAATTAGTAATTAAAACTCTCCCAAAAAGCAAGAGTTCAGGGCCAGATGGATTTCCAGGGAAATTCTACCAAATATTTAAGGAAGAGTTAACACCTACTCTTTTGAAGCCATTCCAAAAAAATAGAAATGGAAGGAAAATTTCCAAACTCTTTCTATGAAGCCAGCATTACCTTGATTCCAAAACTAGACAAAGACCACACTAAAAAAGACAACTATAGACAATTTCCCTGATGAACATGGATGCAAAAATCCTCAGCAATATATTAGCCAACCGGATGCAACAATACATTAAAAATATTATTCACCACGACCAGGTGGAATTTATGCCTGGGATGCAGGGCTGGTTCAATATCCACAAAACAATCAAGGTGATTTATTACATCAATAAAAGAAAGGACAAGAACCACATCTCCTCTCAATAGATGCTGAAAAAGCATCTGACAAAATACAGCATCCCTTCTTAATAAAAAACCCTCAAGAAAGTAGGGATAGAAGGATCCTACCTCGAGATTATAAAAACCATATAAGAAAGACACAACACTAATATCATCCTCAATGGGGAAAACTGATAGCTTCCCCCTAAGGTCAGGAAAAAAGACATTTGAGTCCACTCTCGCCACTGTTATTCAACATAGTATTGGAAATCTTAGCCTCAGCAATCAGACAACACAAAGAAATAAAACGCATCCAAATCGGCCAGGAGGAGGTCAAATTTTTATCTTCACAAATGACATGATACTCTATATGGAAAACCCAAAAGATTACACCAAAAAATTGTTAAAACTGATCCATGAATTCATCACAGTGGAAGGATATAAAATCAATGCACAGAAATTGGTTGCATTCCTATACACCAACAATGAAGCAACAAAAAGAGAAATCAAGGAATCGATCCCATTGACAATTGCACCAAAAACCATAAAATACCTAGGAATGAATCTAACCAAAAGGTGAAAAATCTATACACTGAAAACTACAGAAAGCTTATGAAATAAACTGAAGAAGACACAAAAAAATGGAAAAAGATTCCATGCTCCTGGATAGGAAGAATAAATATTGTTAAAATGTCGATACTACCGAAAGCATTCTACATATTCAGTGCAATCCCTATCAAAATAACACCAGCATTCTTCACAGAGCTAGAACAAATAATCCTAAAATTTTTGTATGGAACCTGATAAGACCCCGAATAGCCAAAGCAATCTTGAAAAAGAAAACCAAAGCAGGAGGCATCACAATCCCCAACTTCAAGCTATACTACAAAGCTGTAACCATCAACCAGTATGGTACTGGCACAAGAACAGACACTCAGATCAATGGAACAGAATAGAGAACCCAGAAATGGACCCACAGATCAATGGAACAGAATAGAGAACCCAGAAATGGACCCACAAACGTATGGCCAACTAACCTTTGACAAAGCAGGAAAGAATATCCAATGGAATACAGTCTCCTCAGCAAGTGGTGCTGGGAAAACTGGACAGCGACATGCAGAAGAATCAACCTGGACCACTTTCTTACACCACACACAAGAATAAACTCAAAATGGATGAAAGACCTCAATGTAAGACAGAAAGCCATCAAAATCCTTGAGGAGAAAGCAGGCAAAAACGTCTTTGATCTTGGCCGCAGCGACTTCTTACTGAACACGTCTCCAGAGGCAAGGGAAACAAAAGCAAAAATGAACTACTGGGACCTCATCAAGATAAAAAGTTTCTGCACAGCGAAGGAAACCATCAGCAAAACTAAAAGGCAACCAATAGAATGGGAGAAGATATTTGCAAACGACTTATCAGATAAAGGGTTAGTATCCAAAATCTATAAAGAACTTATCAAACTCAACACCCAAAAAACAAATAATCCAGTGAAGAAATGGGCAAAAGACATGAATAGACACTTCTCCAAGGAAGACATCCAGATGGCCAACCGACACATGAAAAAATGTTCAACATCACTCATCATCTGGGAAATACAAATCATAACCACCATGAGATACCACCTTACACCTGTCAGAATGTCTAACATTAATAACTCAGGCAACAACAGATGTTGGCAAGGATGTGGAGAAAGAGGATCTCTTTTGCATTGTTGGTGGGAATGCAACCAACAATAGAAAGAGCCCAAATGTCCATCGATGGACATACATACACACACCACATCTTCTTTATCCACTCATCCATCGATATATATATATATATATATATATATATATATATATACACACATACATACATACATACATACATACACAATGGAGTATTACTCGGCACTCAAAAAGAATGAAATCTTGCCATTTGCAACTATGTGGATGGAACTGGAAGGTATTATGCTAAGTGAAATTAGTCAGAGAAAGACAAAAATCATATGACTTCACTCATATGAGGACTTTAAGAGACAAAACAGATGAACATAAGGGAAGGGAAACAAAAATAATATAAAAAGGAGGGGGAGAAAACATAAGACTCTTAAATATAGAGAACAAACAGAGGGTTACTGGGGGGATTGTTGGAGGGGATATGGGATAAATGGGTATGGGACATTAAAGAATATACTCCTGAAATCATTGTTGCACTATATGCTCACTACCTTGGATGTAAATTTTAAAAATAAATTAAATAAAAATTTAAAAAAATAATAAAGGCTGTATATGAAAGACCCACAGCTAATATTATCCCCACTTGGGAAAACCTGAAAGCCTTTCCCTTACTATCAGAAACAAGACAAGAATGTCCACTCTTACCATTAGTATTTAACATAGTACTGGAAGCCTTACCCTTAAAAATCAGTCAACAGAAAGAAGTAAAAGGCATTCAAATCAGCAAGGAAAAGGTAAAACTTTCACTATTTGCAGATGACATGATATTCTATCTAGAAAACCCTAAAGACTCCACTAAAAAATGACTAGAACTAATACATCAACTCAGCAAAGTCATAGAATATAAAATCAATGCACAGAAATCTGTCACATTTCTATACACCAATAGCAAAGCAGCAGAAAAAGAAACCAAGGAATCAATCCCATTTACAATTGCACCCAAAATAATAAGATAACTAGGAATAAACCTAACTAAAGAGGTAAAAGATCTGTACTCGGAAAACTATAGAATACTTGTGAAAGAAATTGAACAGAACACAGGGAAATGGAAAAACATTCCATGCTCATGGATTGGAAGAATACACATTGTTAAAATATCTATACTCCCCAATGCAATCTACACATTTAATGCAGTCCCTCTCCAAATACCATGAGAACTTTTCACATAACTGGAATTTGTATGGAATCACAAAAGATCCTGAATAACCAAAGAAATATTGAGAAAGAAAAACAAAACCGGAGGCATCATGATTCCAGTTTTCAAGCTATATTCCAAAGCTGTAGTCATCAAGACAGTATGGTACTGGCACAAAAACAGACACATACATCTCAGGAACAGAACAGAAAACCCGGAAATGGACCCACAACTATATGGTCCACTAATCTTCATCAAAGAAGGAAAGAATATCTAACGGAAAAAAGACAGTGTCTTCAACAAATGTTCTTGGGAAAACTGGATGGAGACATGCCAAGGAATGAAACTAGACAAATTTCTTACACCATACACAAAAATAAATTCAAAATGCATGAAAGACCTAAATGTGAGACAGGAAACCATTAAAATCCTAGAGGAGAACACAGTCAGCAACCTCTGTGACTTCAGCTGGAGCAACTTCTTACTAGACCTGTCACCAGAGGCTAGGTAAACAAAAGCAAACATGAACTATTGTGACTTCATCATGATAAAAAGCTTCCGCACAATGAAGGCAACACTCAACAAAACTAAAAGGCAGCCTATGGAATGGGAGAAGATATTTTCAAATGACATACCTGATAAAGGATTAGTATCTAAAATGTATAAAGAACTTATCAAGCTCAACACCCAAAAAACAAACAACCCAATGAAGAAATGGGCAAAAGACATGAATAGACACTTTTCCAAAGAAGACACACAGATGGCTAACAAACATTAAAAGATGCTCAAAATCACTCATCATCAGGGAAATACAAATCAAAACCATAAGATACCACCTCACACCTGTCAGAATGGCTAAAATTAACAACACAAGAAACAACACATGTTGGTGAGGTTGTGGAGAAAAGGGGGTGCCCTCTTGTACTGCTGGTAGGAATGCAAACTGGTGTTGCCACTCTAGAGAACACTGTGGAGATTCCTCAAAAAACAAAAAATAGAACTTCTTTACAATTCAGCAGTTGCACAATTAGGTATTTACCCAAAAGATACAAAAATACAGATTCAAAGGGGTACATGCACACCAATGTTTACAGAAGCATTATCAACAATAGCCAAACTATGGAGAGAACCCAAATGCCCACTGCATAATGAGTGGATAAAGAAGATGTGGTGTGTGTCTACGTATATACATATTACACACACACACACACACATATATAATATTATATAATATTATATATATACTATATATATTATATATTATATAATATATGTATATATAATGGAATATTACTGAGCCACCAAAAAGAATGAAATCTTGCCATTTGCAACGATATGGATAGAGCTAGAAAGTATTATGTCTAGAAAAACAAGTCAATCAGAGATGGAAAAATACCATATGATTTCATTTATATTCTGGAATTTAAGAAATGAAACAGATGATCATATGGGTGAGAGGAAGAGAAGAGAGGGAAAAAAACTACAAGAGACTCTTAAAAATAGAGAACAAACTGAGGATTGATGGAGGAAGTTGGTGACAGATGGGCTAGATGGGTGATGGGTATTAAGGAGGGCACTTATTATAATGAGTACTGGGTGTTGAATGTAAGTGGTGAATCACTGAATTCTACTCCTGAAACCAATATTGTACTGTATATTAACTAACTGAATTTTAAAAAAAAAGAAAAAATACCTTAATCTGTTTAAACTAATAGATAACATAACTACTAAATAAGTTATGTATCTTATTAGTCCATAATTTTTCATTTTCATTCTATAAAGTTGCTCGTGTTAAAACTATTCAATCTTTGCTCTCTTGACAAGTAGTTTAAGAAACTACAATAGCAGAGAATTTTAGGATGAACAACTAACTGAAATAAATACCTTTAGCTAACTGCATAAGATAATACTTGTCAAATTTTTCTACTTAGGTATATCTTAACGGGAGACGACATTTAATGAATTTATACATTTCTTCATGAAGAATATGTAGGATTTTTCCCAAGATGCACTAAATTCCCCAACATAAGATGGGTATTCACTTTAACCAAGTTTAACCACAGCTTGGATACTTTTACAAAACACAACTCAATGCAAATTAGTCTCTCTCAGTAAAATTAGCTAAATTTGGGTCACTCTGGTTTATTTCTATGTCACACAAAATTCTAAATAATTCCATCAATCTGTCAGTTTCAAGTGATACACATGGAGGTTACTAGTGGGGCATGAAGATCACTTTACAATGATGTGAACAGCTAAGTTAGCTATAAATAATGAGAAGAATGTACGTATATTCACTTTGACCTATAATCATTTAAAAAACAAAAGCAAAATTAATATCTTTATAATACAGATGTCATATGCAAGTATCTAAATAAAACAATAGAATCATTCATAAATGGTAGATGGAATCTGCAGTTAATTGTCTTATGACTACCTTCACTTACCTCTTAGCATATAAACTGTCTAAAGGAATTCTTCATGCCTAGAAAAAACAACTGGGAAGGACATCACTGTTCTTTTAAGATATTCACCGTTTTTTTTGTTCTGGTGAAGTTTGGTTTATTCCCTACGAATAGTCAAGAATTAAGCTGAGGTAAAAGTGCCCCGTATCAGCACTCCTCTATCCCTTGGGTAAATTCCTAGCAGTGCTATTGGAGGGCACCTGTTGGAATGAGCACTGGTGTTGTATGGAAACCAATTTGACAATAAATTTCATATTAAAAAAAAAGAATTAAGCTGAGGTTATAAATTGAGCTCTATATTGAAAAATTTTCAAATATATCAGTCTAAAACAGCTATTTGCCCTACCTTACTATATTGTTATGAACCACTTTAAGCACGAGATAGTTTCCAGTTATGTCCAGAAAAAAAAACAACAGTATCTATCTCCTAAGTAAGCATGTTGTAAGCAAAGGGTTAAGAATATTTATGGTTTAAATAAGGAGAAAAAATAATGAAACCTAGTTTTGACCTGTGATATTTGAGCCTACAGATCAAATGCTTTACCCTGTAGAATAATTCCACTGTTGACTTTGTTGTATTTTATTGAAGTATCAGTATTAGTACCACCTCTTTACCTTTAAGAAATGCAAACGTAGGGGCACCTGGGTGGCTCAGTTGGTTAAGCGTCTGACTTTGGCTCAGGTCATGATCTCACGGTTCATGATTTTGAGCCCCGCATCAGGCTCTGTGCTGACAGTTCAGAGCCTGGTGCCTGCTTCAGATTCTGTGTCTCACTCTGTCTCAAAAATAAATAAATAAACATTTAAAAAATGCAAAAGTAGCAACTGGCAACACTATCAATAGATGCAGGGATTTCAATCTACTTCTCACATAGGAAGTAACAGAAAAAGGAAGGCAGGCAAATTTTTAGTGTACTGAGTAAAAGAAATCTACATGGGCTTAAATTGTAATCATTTTAAATTTTTAATTATAAATCAGAATATTGTCTTTCTCTTATTCCACCTGTCATTGTTTTCTGGAAACTAATGAGCAAATAGAATTTATTTTCCAGTAATGTTTCATAGAATAAATGATTTTACAAAAAAAGTCAGTGGAATAGAATTCTTATGCTGAAATGAACATTCACCAGAGGGCACTATATTGCATTAAAAAAAAACAATTCTTGAAGTATATAGTTTAAATGTGTAAGAATAAGGAGACTATGATTCTCCACACCATCCTAAAATAAATGAAAACCAGACTTTTTATTAAAACATCAAGATCCATTCCTTTTCTAAAGTTCTACATAATCTAAAGAATCTATATTACATATTTTGATAATTATACTCTTTTGTTGCTTCATGTGTGCACATATTGTTCACCAAATAGGATTCCTTGAAGTCAGGACACAGGAACAGGTCATTTACTAAATACATTAGTGCACACTACTTGGTAAATGTATCTTAGAAGGTCATGGTGCAGTTAACCAAGACAACAACTTATGACAGCAATCCACCAAATCTCTACTTCATGTCCCATAAAGGAAGACTGGATCTTTTCAAATATATTAACTGGGAATTCACTATGTGACACACCTTGTGCTAGGCTATACACAATACACACACATACACACACAAAATACTGAATTTTTCACTATATCACATGATTTGGGCAATATTTCTCACTGTTAAAATAGAGCTGGTTGTAAACAGATTGAATAGTGAAAAACAAAAGTAGCTATTTTTATCATCTAATTTTTAATAAAATATTCACTATAATGTTCCAATTAAACTCAATACTTATTGAGCACCTCCTATATGTAAGGCATTGTTTAATGGAAAAATTAAAACATACAAGGCTAATCCTGATTTCCAGGAGATAACAACCAAGGAAAGCAATCAGAGGCACGAAATGCTCTTTTCTTTAGCTATGGTTCTTGGGGGGAGGGGGTTTCAAATGATTGTTTATTTCAATACTATTCATAATAGTGATAATATGGAGTAATATTTTTGATCATTGTTCTGTGAAACTTGCCTAGGTATAAATTTGAAATTGCACTGTACAGATACTACATGCATATTGAACACTGATTGAGGCAAGGTGAGCACTTGGCAGTAGGCATGCTATTGTGAGTATAGGCCAATATTGCCTCACATACAAAACACAAGTCAGGAAGTCAGGAAGTGTTGAAAACCACAGTAAGAATAAAGGGGAATAAAAGTTAAGTAAGACTAATAAAGAGGAGCACCTGGGTGGCTCAGTCAGTTAATCTTGATTTCAGCTCAGGTCATGACCTAATGGTTCATGAGTTCAAGCCCTGCATCAGGCCCTGCACTAACCTGCTCGGGATTCTCTCTCTGCCCCTCCCGCACTGGTGCACACACACAAGCCTGTGCCCTCTCTCTCTCAAAATAAACTTTTTTAAAAAAAGACTGATGCAGAGAGATTGCTTTAAAATATATGTTTTCAAGTAGTTTTGAAAGGGTAAGAGACATGTATTAGTGCAAAGGTACAGGAAGGGAACTCCAGAGATGAACGCATCTTGAATCAGGGAAATTGAAGCAGATTAAACTGTCTGCAGAATAGCCTCCATGATGCAGATCAATGAATAATGACATTAGTCAAATATGCAGACAATGAAAAAAGGAGGAGCTATTTTAGGGGGTTATGTTAAGAACATAAAAGAACAAAATGTAGAGATCTGCATAAGAGTCCAGAGAGGAGATGGTCTCAGAAATAATGAGAAGAATCAGCAGGATTTGACAGTTTGGATATGAAAGACAAAGTCAAGTTTTTTTTTTTAAATTACTATAAGATCAAAAGTCTAGGGGATTGGGTGACCCTATTAACAAGATGGAAAAAGTGTGATCATCTGGTAATGGGAAAATGATAAATTTCATTTGTATGATATTTTAATGCCAGAAGGACATTAAAATATGAATGTGAAAAATATATGAATATTCTTTTAATATTTTCTGTATTCTTAATTCAGCTATAATATTTATAACATGAGAATTTTGGCAACATAGACTAAAAAAATTCTTATCTATATTCTTTTGATTTTGGTACCTATTAATGATTAATGCACCCTACCTAAGGGCCTTCAGACTATACTAACAAACAGTGTTTTATAGAACTCATTCCAAGGCTGTTATAGAGCCACACAGGCTACTGTTATTTTAAACATTCTTAGCTGTAATATTCCGTTGTCCATTATTTGAACCTATCAATATGATAGAGTCCTAATAAGCAATTAAATAAATGACATTTGTTCACTGACATGGTTTATGAAGGTGAATGCTACCAAAGCCCCCCAAACACCCCAAATTATCTTTCTTCCTACTTACTATAATTGGATTTTAATTCCAGTGAGAAAAATAGCAAGGTAAACATTTCTGCTAGAGTTAAATGATAACAAAATCAAAATGTCTAATGACTATTAGCTTCCTATAACTTCTAAATATTTGTGTTTGAATATGGGTACCTACAGTATTTGCATAGAATTTAGTTACATTAATCCTTAATCTGCTCAGGGCAAATTCCAGCTTCTTAGAGAAATGTTGCAGATTTTCCAAGTCTTTTACAACAACTGTCCACTGATCATATAAAAAGTCTCAGAATCACTTCTAGTTAATCATTTCCTAGGTTTTCTGGAAAGATAGCCAAGCAAAAAAGTGTTTACTGTCTACCATGTACTCAGTCACATGACAGATATTGTGGGAGAGACAACAGAGCTTAAGGCTTGTATTGGTTTCCTATTGCTACTATAATAATTAGTGGCTTAAAACAACACAAATGTATTCCTTCACAGTTTTGGAGGGCAAAAGTCTAAACTCAAGGTATCTCCCCTGGTTCCTTCAGGAAAAATCCACTTCATTGCCTTTTTCAGTTTCTAGAAGCTACCTGAATTCCTTGGTTCATGGCTCCTTCCTCATACTACTCCAACCTCTTGCTTCCATTGTCACATCTTCTGCAACTGACTCTGATCCTCCAACCTAGTTTTATAAGAACCCTTGTGATTATGTCAGATCCACTCAGATAATCTAGGATAATCTCTTCATTTCAATTTTAAAATGAAGCCTTAATCACATCAGCAAGATCTTTTTTGCCATGTAAGGTAACATAAACAGGTTCGAGGGATTAGGACTTCTTTGGGAGGCCGTTATTCAGCCAACCACAGGACACATCATATTAAAAAAATAGAAACTGGGGCACCTGGGTGGCTCAGTCAGTTAAGTGGCTGACTTCGGCTCAGGTCATGATTTCATGGTTCACAAGTTCGAGCCCCACATCGGGCTCTGTGCTGACAGCTCAGAGCCTGGAGCCTGCTTCAGATTCTGTGCCTCCTCTCTCTCTACCCCTCCCCTGCTCATGCTCAGTCTCTGTCTCTCTCTCTCAAAAATAAATAAAAACATAAAAAAAATAGAAACTGATGTCAAATACCTTATCTGGTAAGATCAGTGGTATAACTAAGATAAATACTCTATCATAGGCACCGCCAAAGATACAGTTCCTTACCTGTAAGTAGACCAAAGACTGAAAGTAGAAGGCAACACAATTCTTCCCACCTACTGATTCACGCTGAGTTTCAATCACTATCTTCTCAGCAATTATACAGTGGACCAGAGAAAAGAGAATGGACTTGACAACTCATGCCAGTAATACTCTCAGGAAAAATTTGTTGGTATGAATTTATTATTGAGTGTCCCTTTCATTTTATCAATCATACAGATAAAATAACTAAAATGTATCAGACCACATAAAATTTTATAAGCTCCATTTCTTGGGGTTAAACAGGCTATCTAAGCAATAAAATAACTTCCTTCACTACTGGAATAGCATTTCCTTATTAGTAGTTGCTGAAGATAGGTCAGTAGTTATCTGCAAACTATGTAGAAGTATAATGCAAAAATCAAACCTGAGAGGTATTATTTTATCCCATATCCCATCTTATTACTACCCTTTTCATATCCTATGTCCTATAGTTTCCTTCTTTCTTAAAGAATTTCATATACATTCTGGTAGACTATTAGCCTCAAGTTGGAAAAGTTTTGTAAAAGTGTTCCCCAAAACCATCTAAGTCAGACAGTTAACTTATTAGTTACTGTTGAATAGGAATTATACATCAACTAAAATATCTTATAGTTTCCCACTTACATTGTAAGATTTGAAAGTAGGGACCATATCTAAACCTTTGTCTATACACTCTTAGAGTGGTTTATACTATGCCAAAAATTTAGGGGAAATTTTCCTCTTGTGGCATCAATTATAATCTCAAGGTAGTTGACACCTCTGACCATGTTTTCACAATATCCAAAAAGCTCATTCTATTCATGAAATACTTCTCATTAAGTTTTATTGTTATCCTATATAACTTATATTTCATTAACTATTGATAATAAGCTATTCCAAGATCCCTAAATAAATTGAGTTACACAACAATGAAAATGATATAGGAAACATTGTCCAGTGACTAGATGGCTCAAATTAAGTACACTGCCATTTCTCTTCCACTATTGCCAGTTTTGCTTTGATAAGATACTAAATCTTTCTGTGACTTGGTTCCTCCAATTGCAAAATAAGATAGTACTAACTCAACAAAGGCATCATGAAAATATATGTGTGAAGAAGAGAGTCCACATATGCCCTACAATTTAGATCACCACTATTATTAAGAAAATGTTAACTGACTTACCAATTCTATATCCCTGCCTGGGGTCTGGACCCCAGTTTGTATGAATTCTCATTACTCCTCTCCCCAATATGCTTCCTTTGCAATATTGTATGAAACAATGTTCTCATTCTCCTTGAAGACACAACAAATTGCATAATTAAATCCTGTGCAGTAGAAACATAAGACTTTTTCCAGTTTATAGCTCCCTATAAACATCCCACTTAACATTCAACAGATTACACTTTTTTTAGAGAATTGTTACCACCTGTCTTCAAAAACACCATGTTATCATTTAAAGGCAGTAGGGAAGAAAACCAGAACAATGGTGGGTTCAATGACTCTATTTGCCCCTGAAATAGATTCTTCATGATTTGGGGTGTCCACTGATAAGTTCAATGGGTAAGGGACTTGTCAAAATACATAGGTATTCATTTTACAGACAACAATCTCTAGCCCATTTGTAATCAGAGCTTAATGGGAGTATATCTGAAGAAAACTAGCATTTGCCAATACTACCACCCCTCTAAAATGTACTAGTATATATCAATGATCAAAATGTGTTCCATATTATAAGCAACCAAAAGTATATATTTCACTTTTATGTCCTTATCTAAAATATCCTTTCCTCAAACCTGATCTAGTTGGTGCCATAATTTAAAGATGTTTAATTAATGTATTATTTTAGTTAGTACAGGATTATATAATCAAAAGAGCCTGGGTTTGGTGTCAGTGAATTCCTGGCTTTGTACTAACTAGTTCTTTTACCTAATTTCCCTTAGCTTCACCTTTCTTAACTGTAAAAGTGAGAAGCAGTAGCAAACTCATAAGGTTGTTATGAGCATTAAATTGGGTAATGAATGAAAAGAGCCAAGGACAGTGTTTGGCTCACAGATGCTACTCAATAAATAGAAACTATTATTATAACTTCAAATCCTATAAAAATATGGCAGGCTTACTTTTTTCTAGAAACCTTAATCTACAAATTTTCATTTAATAATAGTGTAACAGCCATGTCTATTTTTGAGTATAGATACATGGTAATGGATGCCATTTATTAAATCAGGTTCTTAATATTATTGGCAGTTAGACAGTTATTCATAATTTTAGTAACTGCTATATACAGAATATGTATTTTTAAAAAGCTATATAATGTTCTATATTTGACAAATGTCCCTCTGGGTAGTTTATTAGAACTGTTAAAATGAGTAAACTTCAAAAGCCCCCATTAAAAAAAGACAGAAATTAATCATTACCACCAAACTTGTATCAACTAAGAGCAAGATTCTAAAGAACTGAGCATGCCAGAAAGTTAACCATGTACTGGGTAAGGAATCAGGCCCTTTAGAAAACTAAAAGACATATTCTTCCCTGTCTCGGCCTCTTAAACTAATTACCTAGAAATTACAGCCTGGGGTTAGACTATGTCTCATGTCATTAAGATTCCCTACCTCTAGAGGACACCTTTTGGAATGAGCACTGGGTGTTGTATGGAAACCAATTTGACAATAAATTTCATATACTGAAAAAAAAAAAAAGATTCCCTACCTCTACACAGAATAAAGGATTGGAGAAAAAGAAAAAGATCAATGAGTAAAGCATTGAGAAAAACTATTGACTGTGCTTCCCTATATTTTTAGAAAGCTGAGAAGGTTGCCTCTTACAGGTAGGGTTAACCAGAGATACATATTCTTTATTGAGAGATCATTTACTAAGGTTTGACATATATGTATGGCATATATGTATGGTTTTTCAAAAGATCACTCAACATTCCCAATTATTGAAGAGTAGGAGAAATGGAACAGTATCAGATTAATCTTCCATACTTGGTATTCCTCTGAGTCCTTCTGAGGCATATTTCAAGCTTAGCTCTATAGTTTGGAATTTTAAGAGAGTGATGTCATAATTCTGACTCTAATACAACAATTGCTGATAAACTTCTCTGAGTTGTTGTTTTTTTTTTTTTTAATTCTCAGAGAATATAAGCCTCCTTCATAGACGGCACTTAATCTCTTATTTGGTGACTAATCAACTGGTTTATGCATTCCTTATTCTGATCCTTGAATGAAAAAAAAAATTATTGGAGCTTTAGATTCAAATTGTTTTCTAGCTTTCTTAAAAATACTTAAAAATCACTTAATTGCTCGATACTATGTTTTAAAATCTGCTTTTCATAACCTCAGGATTCTGAAGAAGTGTTTTCAGAACCCAGGAGGTGTGGGTAGCAGTTGATGTTGTGAATGAGTCAGTGGAAATGTGGAGACTCAATCAATGAAAGCAGATCTCTTGTTAAACTTTTATGCAAATGATAAAATGATAAACCATAAATGTATTTATTTTATTATAATAAAATAATAAAAATGAGCTTGAACACAACTGTTCCATAATTGTTATGCAAATAACATGTTGTGGAAAACTTACTAGAAGTCAGGGATTATAAAATTGATTTCTACTATTGCCAAATATTCAAACCATTCTTCTTGGTCTCTGTTAAAACTGAAGCAATGTCTGTTCAACTTATTTAGATTTTTTGGAAAACCACAACAATGACTTTGAGGATTAACTCAATCTTAAAGAATGTATTAACAAGGGCATATTCAGTTCATTGTTTTTATCATATGATACAGTAATGCACTACTTTTTGGAGGCAGGGAATGTAATAATCACGTTAGCTTCCAAAGGGAAAAAAGATAGATAAAGCTTCATGAGATACCAATAGAATAAGTTGTAAAGGAATCACCCTCCATTTCCACAGGATAACATGGTCCTTCTGAATTTGGTGCAATCCTGAAAGCAGTGGTCTCTTCACTGTAGAAATCTATAAATAGCTGTCTTACAGGAATACATGTCAAATCTCCAAAGTTCAAAAAAGTCAATGTTGGAATGTCCAACAAGTTACACCCATTAGCTCCAATTGTCTAAATAAATAGCTTAAACATTTTTCCCCAATAAAATCAAATGAACTGAATTTTGATGCCTATTCTTAACAAGCAATGATGTTATATAAATGTCTATATACAGTTGTCATCAATATAGTAAGGATGTGCCACACTCCAATAGAAAATAACAGTTGTTGGGTATCAGTGGGTCTTGTTAATGAACTGGACTAGCACATGCAGAAGAAAAAGCTCTACAAGAAATAAGAAAAGAATGACAACACTGGTCTCAAGAATTTGAAAAAAAATTATCTGGTGCAATCCACAAATGTTTATATTCTGTTTAGAATACATTTCTTGAGATTTTGTGCTCAAACACATTGGGAAATGATTTACATTATAAAAAGAAAATACCCTGGAGTTCACCATAATAACCAGTTAAAGCACAGAATTCAAATCAGTAGAAGACCATATGAAAAGTACATAAATGTTATGATTTCTGACTCCCACAAATGTACTTATAGGAAAGGATTTCAAGAGGCTCTGAAATATACACAGTAAGCTTATTTTCTTTTATTTCTATATGATTTATTACATTTTTACATTATTATAAGAACTATGTCAATGTACAAAGTTTGACATGGCTGCTAAGGAACATTAATATGATTTATTATCATAGTTATTAATTGCTAACACAGTATTTATTATAAAAAGAGACAATATATTGTATAGAATAATTATAGATACAACTAAATAGGACTATTGTGCTAAAAACTCTATACAGTCAATTTCTGGAAGCAGAAGCACAAAACCATAGTCAGATCTTACAAATACATATCTAGAGTACAACTTGGAATTTAAGCCTGAGTTCCCTAAGAGGAAGACTATATTTGTTCTGAGTTTGCATATCTTGAATTTGTTTAATTTTTTTCAGGGAAAAGGGAACTGCTTCTGCTAAAGTAGTCTGAAAAACCAAGTGTATGTTCATGATCAAGGTGGAGTCCCATTCCTTTGCTGCAGCTTATCCTCCATGGATTGGAAGAGCAAGCCAACTCCTTCACTCAGTGAAATGTTAAACACCATAAATCACTTGAGTGTTCAAGAATAAAGGAAACTTAACACTTGCCTTACAACAAATTTGAGGTTAATCCAAAAATGATGTCATCAGAGATACGGAATTATATTTCCTGCCAAAAGATGCCACATGTCAGGTCTATGGATAATATATATGAGCCTTCCCACCTCTTTTCATACCAAATGCATAGATTCATCTAGTACACGTTACTGTACCTTCAGTGGTTTCATTATCAGCCCCATTTTCTGCTTCTTGAATTCATCCCTCCCCTGATTTAAAACCATCCCTTTAACACATCATTCCTAATTAGATGATTAGTGCTTGGAAGGGCAGGAGATAATTCATTCGCATAATTTAATCATAAAAAGAAGTTAAAGATACAGATTTTGCTGTTAGTTTGTACAATTATCTTCTCCAGCCTGGGGGGCTGAGATATTAATGTGATTAAACAGTATTTCTGCAAACAGGCAACTGTATGTCCTCTATTAAAGGAAGGCTGGAGGCAAATGAAAAATTAATTTTAGAAGACAATCAATTTCATTCTACATGACTGTAATATATAACAGCCCATATGCAAACAAATCATTAAGCCTTAGGAGGGTACATGTGTCAAAAACTCTAAATGACACACAAGGCTGAATTTTCCATCAAAATAGAACTGGTAATAAATGGCCTACCAGCTGCCATGTCAGGCTAGAAAGTCAACATGCAAGAATTTCCTGGAAAATGAAGTGCATAGAGTGTCACTCACAGTCAACCAGTTAATTTAGCACTGGTTGCAAAAATTTCTGAAAACTAACTGGTTCATTTTATTGAGATTTTCCTTTTTTCTTGTGTTCTGAATGTAGGTATACATGTGGGTTCATACATATTAGTGTGATACCACTTTCAGTATTAAAAGCTAACATTTACTGAACTTTTATTATGTGTTAAGCACTTTATGAATGTGATCTCAATTAATCTTAACCCCATGAGTTATGTAACTAATATTATCCCCATTTTTAGATGAAAACCTAAGGATTGGATGGTTATATATCTACAAATGCCAGTATCTGAGACAGAACAGTAATCCCCTAGGTTTCTGTTGTTCAAGAGGAGCTGTCAATCAGAATCAGAATAATACACCCTTTAGGTATAGCAATGAATTTCCTTAAAATATGAATATTTCCCAAAGCAAATAATTTAATCATAAAAAATCATAGTTACACTGTCAAACAGAAAAGTGAAAACATTTTGAATACTTACATCTGTGCACTATATTAGGCAATATGAGTGATAAAATGACAAACATCAGACTGTTCCTGAATTTGAATAATTTAGAAGGTAGTTTGGAGAAAGAGAAAACATTTACATTTTAAAACTTAACAATTTAGAGAAAGAAGAGAAGGAGCAGGAGGAGGAGGAAGGCTATCTGCAGATAAAATTTCAAAGAAGCAAGAAATCACTGCAGGTGATAAAGGAAGTCTTCACAGAGTAGTTAAGACTTCAGCTAGATCTTTAACGATGGTTTTCAACTCTTCAGTATAGGCTATTCTTCCTGGAATCTCAATATTAACATTTTCTGATATCAGTTCCTTAGGCAGTTTATATTATATCAGTGCACTGCCAATGATCATTCATTGGATATAATATTCATTTGAAGTTTAATCTCACCAAATTTAAAATATCAGGCAGGATGAAAAATCATTTGTTTCTTTACCTTGCTTTTGTATAACAGATACTAGGGTCATAGTGCCTAAAACAGTATTTCTACATTTTTTGGACAGGCTATCCTGATTGAGATAATCCAGTGTCTATTGTATGCACATGTCTTTTTTCACTGCTACATAAGGAAGGGAAACAAGATCCTTTAAATCAACCCAACAGAGCTAAAATCAAATTTTAACAATGGAACTTTTTTTTCCTAAACAAGAGTCTTAATAGCAGATGTTACTACATCTGGCTTTCCTTGCTTTTCTCCAGCTACAGAAATTAAAACTCACTCAGGATCAGTGACAGAATCTAATGGGAGTTTGAAAGTGCTGACCAAACCCTTCTTCCCAACCACTTTGCTGAGATGCCAGGTGAATGGGCAAACTCCAACAGAGAAAATTCGTTTCCCAGGTAATTAGCAAGGAATTGCTATTGAGATCACCAACTTCTTAGCTTTACTCTGCAAAGATTTCACATGAGAACCTCATTTAAAGTTTGACCATTTCTTCATCACCAAACCTCCAAGGTCATAGAAATCCAGCCAGTAGTCAAAGAGAAGCTAGAAGTGGTGACTACAGCAGGAGCTGTTTAAGTAACTTCCACGTGAGGTTAATAACGAATTTAGCACCTGCTCTTCTCTGATATATATACATACACATATTGATTGGGTTTCTTCAACTTAGAATGCATTATGAACCATCTATAGGTAAAGAACTATGACTACCAGTTCTGGGCTGTGCCTAGCAAACTTTTAGTACTCTGTTTATAAAATACCAATGTACTGAAATGAAAGTAGGAAATTAATTTACTCTTCATGAATATATGACATAATAATATCAACACACATGCTTCCTCGGACTAATAATGTTCCTGGTATAAAACTCAGTTCACAGCTAAAATTAACAACATAGGAAACAACAGGTGTTGGAGAGGATGCAGAGAAAGGGGAATCCTCTTGCACTGTTGGGAATGCAAACTGATGCAGCCACTCTGGAAAACAATATGGAGGTTCCTCAAAAAGTTAAAAATGGAACTACCAACAACCCAGAAATTGTACCACTAGGTATTTACCCAAAGGATACAAAAATACTGATTCAAAGGGATACATGCACCCCAATGTCTATAATAGCCATATTATGGGAAAAGCCCAAATGTCCATGGACTGATGAATGGTTAAAGAAGATGTGGTGTATATATACAATGGAATACTACTCAGCCATCAAAAAGAATGAAATCTTGCCATTTGCAATGACTTGGATGGAGCTAGAGAGTATTATGCTAAGCAAAATACATCGGTAAAAGAAAGACAAATACCATATGATTTCACTAATATGTGGAATTTAAGAAACCATACAATTGAACATAGTGGGGAGAAAGAAGCAAACCAAGAAAGAGACTCTTCACTATAGAGAACAAATTGATGGTTACTAGAGGGGAGGTGGATGGGGGGGATGGGTTAAATAGGTGATGAGGATTAAGGAGGGTCCTTGTTGTGAAGAGCACCAAGTGTTGTGTGTAAGTGATGAATCACTAAATTCTATGTCTGAAACTAATATTACACTGTATGTTAACTAGCTGGAATTTAAATAAAAACTCATAATAAAATTAAGTGCATTATCTATTGTAAAAAATGTTAATAATAGATCAAATAAACAAACATTATTTAAATTATTTAGAAAACGTCATTTTTCACCATTTTATTCAGGACAGTTTAACTGAAGCACAGCATGCTTGTGGCAAAACAGGGATTGTTAAAGTAAATGTTCAAACCTTCATAATATAGTGAATGAGGAATACTTTTTAAAATTCAGTCAATTTGAGTCCCCTGAGTTCTTAATTCCAACAACTTTAATTTTAAAATTTTAGAAATGAAATTAAAAATAGTTTTTAAACAAAGCAAACTCTGATAGCATTATGAAATGTACTATAAAACTTGAAATATGATACATTGACTTGTCTTTTAATCCTTGGCAATTTCAATGAGCAATGTACACATAGAAGATATGACCAACACTCTAGCCTTTCAGTTTCTTGACCTCCTCCTTTCCAAATATCTTGCCCTCTTTACTTCAGCCATTCATGCCCATGGTCATACCCTAAACCATGTAATTTACCATTAACTGCAACACTTTCTTATTTTTAATTTTGTGCATCCTACTCTCTGACTCTCACTACTTCTTTCTTGTTCACACCTTCTAATACTCGAACTCCAACAATCCTTTGACCTCTTCCTGGAACCTCAAATTCATTGATACTACCATCCTTTCACTATCTCTCACATCCTTGATGTCCTTTTTTTTCCCTTAGCAGTTTAAAATGCATTGTCATCAATTATAATAACTTTTTGCAAAAACTTTCAACTCTCTTGACCTCTGGTTTTCTTATACACATACCACTTAGCAAAACCATAAATCTCATTAAAGCCAATTATTTGCCTACATTGCACCAGTACCAACGCAGCCCTACAGAGTGGGATTAAAACATGCAACCACACTAACCATTTTGAATTTATGATCATAAAACCTCAATGGCTGTTTGGTGCTGCCTGGGAATCATACTAAACCTCTTTAAATACTTTACTCTCCTACTCATCTAGATGGCTATTTTACACTTTCTTTTTCACCGCAAACTCCAACACCTCCAACACCTCTAACACCTCTTTTCAGTCCTCCCAACTAATGATTTGTTTCCCACTTTGTTGAGAAGATTGAAACAATCAGTACACGACTTCCATAGAGTCCCAATACTAGATCAACCAGAATCTCCACTCACATACTCAGGCTTCCTATCTGGAAATGCACTAACTGTGCTCCTATCTAAAACTGATGACTTTATTTGTGTACTGGAACCTATCCACTCCCTCCTATTCAAGAATATCACTTTAGCAATACTCCTCTCTCTTCTCTACATAAATTTTTAAAAATTTATCCTGGAAAATTGCTGACTGCATATGCTGTTATTTCTTCCATCTTAATAAAATATAATAACCTCTTGATCCATTGCTCCCTGCTCTCAAGCTACTCCCTCTGACCTTGAGTTGTATGCTATCTTTGCAGCAAATCCTTGGAAAGAGTTGTCTATACTCTGTTTCCAATTCCTCTCCTTCTATTCTTTCTTAAACACATGTCACTCAGACTTTTTATTCCCATTTTTCCACTAAAACTGCTCTCATCAAGATCACCAGTGACTTCCATTCTCACATCTAATGGCTAATTCTTGGTCCTCCTAGTTATTTTTGCTGATTAGCCACATTTGCATGGTTGATCACTCCTTCCTTTTTGATACATTTTCTTTTTAAAAACATTTTTTATATTTATTTTATTTTTGACAGAGAGAGACAGAGCATGAGTGGGGGAAGAGCAGAGAGAGAGGGAGACACAGAATCCGAAGCAGGCTCCAGGCTCTGAGCTGTCAGCACAGAGCCAGACACAGTGCTCAAACTCACAGACCATGAGATCATGACCTGAGCTGAAGTCAGACGCTCAACCGACTGAGACACCCAGGTGCCCCAATAAATTTTCTTTCCTAAGACACCATTCTCTTTTTTCCCCCATATTTCACTGGATTTTCTTTCTCAGGCTTTTGCTGATTCCTCCTATTCTTCCTAACCTTTGAGTTGATGTGACTCAGAATTCAGTCCTTGAAATTTTCCTCTTTTCTATTTACAATCACTCCTGTCTTAAAGTTATATCTCCTGTCCAGATGTCTCTCCCAAATACCAGACTTGCATACATGACTAAATCTCTGCTGAAAAGGCAGAAAAATACTTAAAAACTAACAAGTATAAAAATGAACTCCTGAACTTTCTCCCCAAATCTGTTTCACCTATAGCCTTCCCCTTCTGAAATGACTCAAAACTTCATCTTCTCAGTTGCTCATACCAAAATCTTGGAGTTATTCATGACTCTTCTTTGTCTCACACTCAGTGTATAATCCTTCAGGAAGTCCTATTGTTTTTACCTTCAAAACCTATCCAGAATCTAATTTTCACTACCTCTACCCTACTACTATGGTCTAAACCACCACCCTCTCTCCCCCAGTTCACTGCAATAGCATCCTGTTTCTACCCTTGCTCCACTTTAAGCCTATTCTCAATTTTGCAGCCAGATCAATCCTTTGAAAACCTAAGTCAAATCCTGTTACATCCTTGCTCAAAACTCCGCAGTGACTCCTCATTTCATTTATTTAATTTTTTTGATGTTTATTTATTGGGGGGGTGGATGGGCAGAGAGAGGGAGACACAGAATCTGAAGCAGGCTCCAGACTGAGCTGTCAGCACAGAGCCTGACACAAGGTTCAAACCCATGAACCACGAGATCATGACCTGAGCCAAAATCGGATGCTTAACTGACTGAGCCACCCAGGTGCCCCATTTTTTAGAGAAAAAAAAACTAAAATGGTTTAAAAGGCCATATATGACACCCCCACACCCGCAACATTGCCATTATAATCTGATTCCTACTATTCTCCTCCTCAGCTCATTCTACTCCAGCCTCACTAGCCTCCTTACTGCACTTGAAAATCGCTACGCATGCTCTTGCTTTAGGGCGTTTGGTCAATTGTTTTCTCAACCTAGGATCTCTTTCCCCAGATTTGGCTTTGCCAACTCCCCTCCCTTTCAAGTCTGTGAACAAAGCTCACATTCTCAATGAGGGCTATAATACTCATTTTATTTAAAACTGCAACCAATTCCAGTTCACTCATACCTGTACCTTGCTCTACTTTATTTTTTCCATAGCACTTACCACCTTCTTACAATATAATTGACTCTTTTATTATTTATATTGTTTATTGTCTTCCTCTATCCACACTACAATGTCCTAGAATATAAGCAGGGATCTTTGTTTATTTTTAATACATGTATCCCAAGCACCTAGAAGAGTGCCTGACACAGAATAGACACCCAATAGCTATTTGATGAATGAATGAATGACACAATCTTTTTTATGTGTGTATACCTTATCTCTACAATAAGATTTAAAGCTCTCTGAAGGTACCCACAGAGTATTTTGGACACAAGACACAATTCATATGTTTTAGTAACTAGGTCCCAATTTCATAAATTCTTTCAATATTGTGCTTTAATGAACTACTGTCAATTTCATAAGTTCTTTCAATGTTGTGTTTTAATGAACTACTGCCATCTCTACACATTTTCTTGAATTATTATTATTCTTTTCACTTTTTCATTCAAAATGTTAAGTTTTTGTTGGTTCCCAAAACCTTCCTGTACATGCATATGGAATTGAATCACCACCAAGGGAGTTTAGTTACTGTATTTCTGAAAACATCGTCATTAAAATGCAGAAATTCCTATCAGGGCATGTACCCTGAAGAAATTCCAGGGAAGATCTTGTGTAGTGCTTATCTCTCCTACTAGTTTCCTTATCTCTATTTCCCACTCCTAGTTTTTCCATAATTCTGTGAATAACTGGAAGAATCCACCACCTAACTAAACTTGTTTGCTCAAACTCATCTATCAAGATTTACGACTTCATAGACAGCATAGAGAGCATAGTGTACCAGAGGAGGTGCAACAGAGGAGGTACAACAGAAGACTTAGATTCAAGAACTGTTCTGCCTTGACTAGATTTTATGGCCTTAAGCAATTTACTTTACTTGCCTACATTTCGATTTTCTCACCTAAATTCACAGATGACCTGCCTCATAGAGTTGCTGTGAGGATAAATGCAGAGAGTGTATGAACAAGCTTTGTAGCCTATGAGATTCTGCACAAACATAAGGTACTATTATTCCCCAGAAGCATTATAAGTTTCATTATAACTATGGATGATGCTGATTTAGCATTTAGTGAAGAAAATCTAAATGAGATTAAGTGATCCCCAGAAGTACCACATTGTAAAATGATCAGCCATCTGTTTATAAAAATTTAGAAATTTCGCAAAAAAATTATAAAAGCAGGCTATTCTAATGATCAGATTAAATGAGCTAACATATATGAAAGCACTATATAAACTATGTACCAGTATATACATGTAAAGTTTTTACTATTACACGTAGCTAGTAATTTTAAATTTCCAGATATATTTTCAGGCAGAAGGCATGAAGGAAATATTTAAACTTTACTGCACTTATTAAATACAAAAATGACAAAAATGCCACTTTGATGTTCTTTAATTCAAATTTTAATGTTCATTAAATAATCTTGAATGCAGTGGTTCAAATTACTTCCTAAAATCCACACTTAGTTATTATTGAATACTATAAAACTTCACACACATACCCAAAGGCACAATGTAACCTTTTTTTAAAAATTCAGTCAACATGTGTTTTAAAAATGTGCTATGGCAAGCTAGAAGCAGGCTAATAGACCAGTAACAGTAATAGAATTTACACAAGAAATGTAAATGGATGTTGTATAAAATATTTTAGAAATTAAATTAACATTTACTAGCATAGTAAACAAATATTTTAGTGATAACATGTATTAAAATGTTCTATTATGGTTTCAAATGCCACCAGCTCATCTCACATGGAATAACATTTCCACGTTTGCCTTTAGAGTTTTTATTTTTGTTTACAGCTAATATATTTTATGCTTTCTGTTCCTGTTCAGGAATCTGCTTAAACTAACCACTAAAATAAAATGAATGCAATTAAATGGGATAATTCATTTAAGAATTCTGTGGAAAGGCTTTTATCAGTCCACACTACACTGCCTACCTCTTATCTATCAGCTAGTTCTTGATCCATTCAATATTTCCATGAGAAATATTTTCTCACCAAGCTTTCTCCACCTTTATTTAGTTTCATTCTTTGTCCATGCCCAAATGGAACTAAATCAATGCTGACATAACCCAAATTACAGTCTTCCTATCTTCAAATTAAGAGCCTTCCTAATTGGGTAACCTGGCTGGCTCAGTCAGGGGAACATGGAACTCTTCATCTGGTGGTTCTGAGTTCAAGCATCACATTGGGTGTAGAGATTACTTGAAAATGACAAAATCTTTTTTTTAAAGAGCCTTCCTAATTAGACAGAAAACTTTAAATAGTTGAGCACCACTGCCTCTTCTTTGATGAAACATGAATCCATGAGACAAATACTTTTACATTTTTACCACTAATACAGAAAAATATCTAAAAGGAGGAATTTCTTGAGTTTTATTTACATTTAAAAACTGAGAGTGCTCTTGAAAACAAAATACACAGAAGAACAATCATTCAATTCAATGGGACTAAATTTCAAAGAATAATAAAAGCTTTCGACTCTGGCAACATGGAGATATGTAAACATCACAGAACCTTGTGAAAAAGAACATGCCCCTAAAATAACAAAAAGCTGTCAGTTTTCTAGTATGACAAAGACCAATCCAAAACAACTGCAAATGTTAGAAAGTGATTATACCAAATAAACTCAGATCAGCTAAGCTCTGGAGTAGTTACTACCCTCTTCAGAGGTCAAGGTGTTCAACATGTGCCCATCATCAAAATGACCACTCTTGCAGGACATGATTGGCACTAAGACTAAAATGTTCCATTTTTTTAAAACTAAAAGCTGAAAATAGATTAATTATTCTTTTCATAGAGTAGAAACACTTCACATAAATGATTTAGCACTATACTCATCAGTGTGTTTTCACTCAAAAGTCATGATTCTTCTGTCAACAAATGTTTGTTTAGCTTATGGAAGATGGTCATTTAGGGGACCTAAGCATAGGAAAATATGTTAAAATCAACAATTGGCTTCATGCAATTTTCCAGGTTTTGATCTGCTAAGAGTTTTAATGATTATTGTATCCATTACATATATAAGTATTTCTATAGACAACATAATAAATTCAAGCAAAATACACTTAATCAATAACATGATCCAATACACTGTTAGCTATAACATATAAACTCTATGTCTGCTTATTATTTATTCATTTCAGATATTTTCTTCATATAAAGCATTTAATTTCAGATTTAATTCAATCTTAGCATGTTCCTGGGCTATCTCTCCTTCCCACCAGTGAATAGGCATAAAATGTAAATACGATTTAATAGTAGAATAAGCAAAATATATTTAGACAGGTAAATATACTATACATATTTTATAATGTACTGCAAAACCTAATTAATGTTATATTAATTTTCCATAATTTTGAATTGCATACATTATTTGCTTTTCCTTGCATTAATGTATGTTAGCTGAGAGTTAACAATGTAACAATAAAACTCTACCTGGGTAATCTGGAAATAAGAAAAATAAGAATTTGGATAGTTCTTAAGACCACTACTTTCCCCTTGATAAGTAGCCTTGTTCAGATGAATAGTATGTACTTATTAAATATTTGCTGAAATGAAGTGACAAAAGAATGGACCTGGAAAATATCTTATACATATATGTACACATGTACATAATATTTATATATTACATATGAATATATAATATTAACATACTATTGGTTAACATTATATATGTATACTTATATACATACTCATATATATACTTATATTATATATATATGTATATACACATATAATATGTGTGTGTTCCACTGAATATTCTAATTGGCTTATGAGACCTAAAACTTGTATACTATCTATAAAATATACTATGCAGTAATTTTTTTTCTATGAATAAACTCCCCTTTTGTCTTCCTCAAATAAAAACCTAGAGGCTACTCATAAATATTTTTTACAAAATAAATTTAGAAATTTAGCAGATCACAGGCTATTTTCAAAGCAGCAAGCTAAATATTAATATTAAACATTTAATTATACATGTTTGCAAATATTCTTCCAAAGCAAATCAAACTCTAAGCTTAAGGATCTATTTAAAACTCTAACACAAATGAAAGAAAGCTTTTGCACATGAGGAAGAAAAACATGGTTTTTAATCCAAAGTTGCACATTTTATTACAAAAATATGTCTCACAGAATGGCTAAGTTCATGAGTTCTTAAGGGCTCATATCATAAAGATTCAGCAAATATATGTCAGAGAAAAGATACTAAAGTCAATTAACTATAGCCATTCTTAAGTAGAAATACCTGTTTTATTCCAATCTCCTCTTGATGTATATTTTATTTATAACATGAGTAATCTCTACATCCATAAAACTAAATATTTTGTTTTATATCTCAATAACTATTTTTAGTTGAACATTTCTGGTATAATTCTATAGACTAAAAACAATCTAGTGTTTACTGACATAACACATGAAGCAGATATGAGAAAGGAAATTTAAGTATTCAACAATGGATATATAGCAAAATATTTGTAACCACAAAGATTTCACAATTTAGCAAATATAATAAGAGAGATATATAGTTTACATACCCTAAGCTAAAGATAGCATGATTCTAGAACGTAAGCTCCATGAGAGAAAAGACTGTTGTGTTCACTCTGTTTGCAGCAACTAAAACATTGTCTGGCACCACATAGTATACTCTACACACACACACACACACACACACACACACACACACTCATGTCAAATCTAATCATAATACCAAAATTATTATGAAGAGGTTTTTATTTTAATACCAATAATTAAATTGGTAGATTGAGTTCTTCAAATGTCTACAGATTAAAGACAATACTGCAAAAAAGATACGAGGGTCTAATTAATGTTCTGTGGAGAACTGTTTCAACTGAAGTACTGAAATTTTTGTAAATAAATTCCCATATCATACAGCATCCTACCCTATTGTTCATAGTGTTATACAAAGCAAGTCCTCAGTGTCTGTATAGTTATTATCCTCTCAGAAGGAACAAGGTCTAACATGCATATATAATAACATAGTATAAATGGACACATTAAAGATTTTATATTATTTTTGTGAATTTGGTGTGCTTTAATATGGCATTAAACTCAACGTTCTTAAAATAGATACTATGTAAATTGCACCTATGTAGCCTACTATCTAAAGCCATTAAGAGATAGAATAATCTTAAATGATAATTATGTATGTATTTTTTAATATTTTACTTTAATACAGCACAGTATTTCACAATTGATACATAATATAGATAATTAATTAACAAATATAATAAAAATTAAATCTATCTCAATGTTTGTGATGCTATTACTATGCTTTTTAGACAAATAAGTGAAAGAAAGACTTCTTCCAAAATAAGTGAAAGACAGACTTCTTCCAAAATAACTAAAAGCTCAGAATCTAGCATATTGCTGTAAGCTATAATGGTTATAACTGTTAATCCAATACACCTTTTATACAAACCCATAAACACATGAGTGGAAAAATAGCACAGATGTTCATCTCTAATGCAATTTCCATTCAATTTCCTAAGTGCGGTCCCTGTGTGCAAACTAGCTTAATGTTATGTTTAGCTTGCAAATTCTTTTAATAAATAATGAATGCAATAAAACTAGAAGATCAATGGCAAGCTGAGAAATCATAAAAAAAAAAAAGCCTTTGTGTTTAGGCTGTTGCCCATTTCAAACTTTAATCCAGAGACAGATCAATATTACTTTTTTCTTTTTAACTCATCACATAAATAGCAGATAGACTAAATGTAGCCTAAATGCTGTTACCAGCTAACAGTTGCCAGAAACCTGATAAGATCATTGGACACAATTGCAATGGAATGTTTTTTACCTTAACATACACACTACATTATACACTATTAAGCAGTCAACTTGTTTAAGAATAAAATGGTTATACAGCAATAAAAATACTGTGGTTCATTATTGTTTTTAACTTTCCTATACTATATATATTTTTTTCCAGTAGTGCAATTGCAAAGTTTTCATCACAATTTCCTCTAATAAACTAAATAACTATAATGGGTCAAAATAATACATATATATGAGTAGCTTCAACCTCAGGGATCCTAGATGAAAGGAAATTTTACTCTTCAAAACTAATTACAACTGAAAGAACTAAGTTATTCCTTTAAATGGATGGGGGATACTTCATGAAAATTAATGTTGCATTGGATAGATCTTGAGATTATCCAGGGAAAAAGTAAATCATAATACTTAAGTATTTGTGTTTCTATTCACAGGCTATAGATAGAAGGGAGAAAAACCCTCTTCTCACCAACTAATTTTGGATAAACATGCATTTACTGTTTGAAAGATCAAAAGTAAACTGTCACTAGGCATGGTGCTGATATCAAGTAGTATAAATCTATATAGCTGAGATTGATTTTATGGTAGTAGGCTTGCCTTATTTATTAATTCTTGGCTATTCATATTAGAGCATCTTCTGTGGGTTTTCACTAAAAGGAAATATAAGGAAGTCATCTTTTCTTTAAAGATATATTTCAGTTCAAAATTCTAATTTCATATATTAGATTTTGATACCTTTATAGGTATATTTGTGAAAAGTTTATGGCATGATTAAAATTGGTTTTATAATGGAATTAAAATTTCAGGATTAGTGTCTTTAATAACTGCATACCTTATGTAACTATTTCCTAGCTTTTCAAAGGAATGGCAATTTGTGCAAAGAATTCTGATAAGATGAATAAATGTGCATGTGTGCATGTGTGTATTCATTTAACAAATGTGAATTAAGTACCTGAAATATACACAATATTAGGCTTAATGAAGTTCTGCAATGAATATGACTAAAGTTAAAATTTATTCCTCAGAAATTATTATTACAAATTCAAGGTTTTGTTTATGTAACAAATTCCATTCTCTTTTAAGAATATCATTATAGGTAGTGATAAATATATCAATTTTCTCTTTATTACATTCCATTTTTCATAAAATAATATGCATTATGTTATATTCACATTCTCGATATGATAATTTCATCAATTCTAATATATAAGTTTAGCTCTAAAGAAAGATGTGGCAAAATATTATCATGAAAACATTCCCATGTTTTAAGCAAAATTTGAAAAAAGATTCCTGTCCATAACTTTATTAAACTTCATTATAAAATTATCTTTAAACTGTAGACAATAGCATGTATTCTAAGCTTCTAAAATTAGCCTAATAGTGGAGATAAAAATTCTCCTGAAGAATTTAAGACCTCAACGGTATCAATTAACAGTGTTTCCAGTTTTCCTATTTTAATAAAGGTAACAAAATTATGATGAAAGAATACTGTAAAGGTCTGCAAAGAGGAACTACCTCTAAAAGCTGATTTTTTAATATATATTCTTCAGAAAGTTTAACATAGAAAAATTGAATTTCTTTTTTAAAACCTGTCTCAGAGAATGTTAGATACTGAAAGTAGATTTTCACACTTTAATTGAGAAGGTAAGTCTGAACCCTTATTTGAAGTACCTCTCTTAGTCAAAGTTTATATTTGCTCCAGTTTTGTTTCTATTGAACCATGATGAAAATTAAATGGGTACATGTAAAGTGCTTAGAATGACGTCTGGTACATACAACTGGTATCTCTTTGTGAAAACTAAAATTAAAACTATATTGCTTTCCCGCCCGCCAAAAAAAAAAAAAGTAAAACCTGTCTCAGAGATTAACTAAAAAGTTATAACACCTACAACATTCAATTCAAAATATTCCACAACAATTGACAGAATTGTTTCTCTCCTAAAATCAAGGTAATAAAGCCACAGGTTAAATGAAACAAAGTATGATCATTATGATATTTAATGCATGTAAACAATAAATTTCACTAGCATTACAATAAATTTCTTTTGGTGTGCCTATGCTTTTCTACAGTCTAAGAAATTAGATTATAAAAGTAGCATTTATTGTTACTGAATGACTTACTAATAATTACACAGAATATAAATAACTGAAATATACTAAGCTGAAATAAACTTTTCTGAAATTTTCAGCTTTACAAAGTGAGGAATGATGCATATACAATGGACAGGCTATCTTCTTCCTACTAAAAAGAAATATTAAATCCTGAAGGAGTTCTGAATCCTTTGGTAAGAGTATATTACAGCTGCATTAAACCAACAAGAAGCTTATTAGTATGGATTTAATAATCCCTTTTGTAATCAATTTGGATACAGCATTATTGTATTTATAGTGACACTTTCAATTTGTCCCAATCATATATTACTTACTCTCATTTTTCCTACCATGATTAAGTATTAATGTGGGGGGCACTTTTAAGTAGCTACACTATATTTAGGTTTTAATATATTGATTTCCACGATTTTAGAATAATTAATATAGCATGAAAATTAAGACTTTTTCCCATGAAGAAACTCATGATTAATTTGATATTTTTCACTGATTCCTAAATAAAATAAAATGAATTTAGTTGTTCTAGCAGAAAATGGAAAAAGGGATGCTGCCACTTTAAAAGCTTCGATCTCTTTGACATTGCTGGCAGTGTATGGGAACATTAATGCATCTGTCATGATAACAAGCTAAGAATAACATCTAGACATCAAACCAAGCAGAGAATCCATCTGAAGTGATTCATTCAGATCTGTCTCATTGATTTATTAAACACACGGCAACATCTGCAGCCTCACAGAGCCGCTTGGTGAAATTAATGCAAGATCAATTCAAATGGAAAAAAAGTGTAAAAGAGATAAATCAAAACGCAATTTGCATGCAGTTCCACAATCAGGCTTATTGGGTACAAATGCTCATTTTCCCTTCCAAAGCAAATGTGTTTAAATGTTGTTTTATCTTTTTAGAATTGTGTAATCTGAAGTGACAGTGAAGAGTTTTGCATGTTGAGATGGTAAAAGGGAAGAAAAAGAGGGGAAAATGCTACAAAAGACCTTTTGAATACGCAACAACAATATCATTAATACCTAATTGTTTTGCTTTGGGAGAAGGTTTGATGCCCTTTCTCTGAAAACAACATTTTCACTTTTGGTCAATTATGGTGGTTTTAATACATATTTGAAATGCATATAGTGGATAAACCTAAATCATTTGTATCTTTAAGTGCATCAGATAAAGTGACCCTGAAGATCTAGATTGCCAAATGAAACATATCATGATTAAGGTTTCTTACAATTACATTTGCCTGCTTGAAGCACTTTTAAAGTACATAGGGATTTCATTCAGACAAAGATCACTTAAGAAAGCACCAAATAATTCAGACAATATTTTCTACAGTATTAGGAATTTCCTGTGTGAAACCATATAAAGCATTAATGTCTGAAGACCATTACTTCCTAATTACTGGCATTCATGTACTATACATTAAGGGTAATATCACACATAAATATCCAAAGAAATTCTCCATCATATCATGCATCATTTCTTTAATGTAATATCCATCACCTAATAAATGAGTGTTTGGACAAATATTAAATCCAGTTAGAGTATTTAGATAAATACAAAAATTGTTAGTTATGCAGAACTGTACATTTAAAATAAATGTACATGTGGAAGTTATGTACACTGGCACATGACTAAATTGCTTTAATTATAATATTGAATCATTCTTCTAATAAAAGATCATTGACAACTATTTGACTGCTGTTAATAGACAATCTGACTATCCTCTCATTAGCCCATGAAATAAATAGTCTGTATTTACTACCCAGATTAACTTCTAAAACATTTTTATTATTTCTGCAAATGTTAAGTCATTCAAAATATTAGCCCAGGAAAGTGATGCAAGTTCTTCAAAAATCTGGTTTTGCATAACTTTCTTATGAATGAAAACATCAATTTTCAAAGTAAATTGTTATTCTGTGTAGATTATGAATTATATTCATTGAGTGTGAATACAAAGCCAAAATCATTGAGTATTTATAATAATTGCATTTCTTGTATTTGAAAGTAGTTTTAAATTATTTTAAAGTCATAATTCACATAAAGTTATTCTAACATGGATGCCCATTTATGCTTTGTTCACACAGTCAAAATAACAATTAACTACAATTGGATCATTTAAATTTTTAGTATAAAAACTGAATTTTATTCTTTTGAATATATGTTGAGTTGTGTCTCCAAATATGTTAAAATGTTTTCTTAATCATATATTCTTGTTTCTCCAAGCATTCATTTAACTATATAAATAACTGAATAACATTTAATCAGTTGATCCCCAAATTAAAGTAAATGCTGATGAAATTTAACAATGTTACTTTTACATAGACAGATAAAAATAGATAACACCAAAACGTGCTGATTTTTCACATTTACTGAATATCAATTTTTAATTTAATATTTTACTGCTATATTAAACTTTGAAGAATTTAGAAAGGAAAATTCATTGCATGGGAGTGAGATTTTTAGACATTTGCTTTCTGAATCTGCCTGCTCTGATATTAAAAACTCCAAGTTTTGGGGCACCTGGGTGGCTCAGTCGGTTGAGTGTCCGACTTCGGCTCAGGTCATGATCTCGCAGTCCGGGAGTTCGAGCCCGGCGTTGGGCTCTGTGCTGACAGCTCAGAGCCTGGAGCCTGTTTCAGATTCTGTGTCTTCCTCTCTCTCTGACCCTCCCTCATTCATGCTTTGTCTCTCTCTGTCTCAAAAATAAATAAACGTTAAAAAAAAATTAAAAAAAAAAAACTCCAAGTTTTGTTGCACAAGAAATGAAAAAAAAAAATCACGGTGACTCATCTGCCAAAAAAAAAAAAACTAAAACAAGATAACTTTTAGTTCTTTTTATCATCATTTTATTAATAGTCCTCAAAATAATCTCCATACCATTAGTTTCTGAAGTAAAAAAGTAACCAGGAAAAATATTGTACAGTCCTTTGGAACTGCAGTGATGTAAAGCTTGGTTTAATTAATAGAACAATGTATAGTCAAGAAGTTTTTTTAGTCTTACTATTCTCTAGTAGCTGAGGCAAGTATTATTTTCCAAATACTTTTCTGGGAAGACAACTTGGAATGTTTTGAAAATTAGCTAATAACAAAATAATTAATATAAACCACTGATAGAGTTCTTATGACTCTCAGTACTGTAAAAGAAACAATCATGTATGTATTTTATTCATTCACTCTTCGGCAGTGCACATATATAAATACGTGTCCTGAGCTGAATCAAAATGTCACTTACTGGCAATACATTAAGGTCTTTGAAAGTGACCAATTTGAAAATGGTCCATTTTGTGTCTTCTGGAATAGTGTAGGAAGCATTCCAAATTAGAATACCCTAAGTCAGGACTTATACTCTTCCCCAGTTAACTGACACAGAGAGGAAGAAATGTTTAGTGTGTAGGAAAAGAAAATTACCAATGACACCATTACAAATAGGCCTTCAACTGAACAATACATTATGGGAATTTATTCATCAGGAAATAAGGATGAATTTTTTTCTCAAATAAAAATAGCATATAAGAGTTTCTACTCACTGAACATATATATACTCTTTCCTTGCATTTTCCCCTTTAACCAAAAGAGCTAAGAAGTCTTGAGTCCTCAGTGACAATCTTCGTTAGCCAAGTCTCCACTGATTCATCGCTCATGTTTTTAGGCATCTCTATAAGTTCTTCGGATTCATCTTTTACCTCCTCTCATAGCATCATTCTGCTCATATCCTATATCTCTTTTTTCTTACTGGCTTCATGTCTCATCTACCTCATTTTGTCTCTCTTGGGCCCCATTCGTATTTACATCCCTCACCTTTCTTTTCACGGACTGGAAAAGTCATAGAAATAACGTTGATCTAAATAATAATCTCACGATTTTATAAAATCATTGGATACTGGGAGTGATTGAAGGTACACATTTCTGTAAATGATGTTACCTAAAGTCATAAAGCATCCATTATATATAGCATTATCACATTTTGTAGCTTTTAACAACATGGTTATGAGGGCATTTTGCTTTGATAAAATTGGGTAATGTTATTTTATCATTAATTAGATTTTTCCCAGATATTGTGTTTTTTTTTCTATCTAGAAATTGCATTATAGATGTGTTTCTAGTAGTTTTCCTCATCTCCATTCATGGGCTGCATTCATAGAATATATTTCATAAATTTTTACAATTATATATCGTAACACTTGTCACCCATATAAAATGCACGTGAATAAATAACATTCCCATAAACAAATAAATGCAAAAGGAGGCACAGGCATCATATCTCATACATATTTCTTCTTATGTTTTTAATATTTCCCTATCACCTGTATACATGCATATACATATATAAAAGCAATTTAAGCCCTCAAAAATGTTAGCACTGCCAATGCTGTGATAAGGAGTAAATAAAACTTAACTGAATTAAATAATAACCTAAAAACACATCATATATTAGGGTCTAAAAATAGTATAAGAACACCTGCTTCTTGATACAGAGTAATCTATCATTTTTCCCTTCAGTAAGTAGCTGTAGTAAAAATTAATTAAAGAAAACTTTCCATTTACAGAGGAAGTATCAAAGTCACATTAAAATACTAATCTATTTACTTTTAAATGAAAGTCATAGATTTTGCTCAAGGATGTGTAAATTAATTATTGAAGTAGGGCAAATTTCTTGCATATAATAATTGTTCCACTTTAAGAATGGGTGTTTGTAATAAAGAAGAGGGAAGGGAAGGAGGAGGAGTGAGAGTGGAGGTGGGGGAGATAGGTTTTCATGTCTGCAATTGTTTAAATGTGTCTTTTTAAATGGCAGCAAATGAACTAGATGACTTTCATCTGAAGTCCCTGGTAATTTTCTGAGTTTGTATGTTAGTACAGTGCTTTGTGGTCAAAATAAAATTTCCTTTCTACTCTTAAAACATAATTGCTTATTTTATCGAGGGAGCAGTTATTCTTTGTGTTTTAAGGTCATCTATCTACCTTGAGAAAATTTGATCTAATAAACCAGGTTTATAAGCTCCAGATATGAATCACCTAGAAGTTCTCATAAAACAGGTTTCTGTTTAATTGCTAGAACACAGGAGAACACTGCTCAAAGTGGGGGAAGAAAGGTTCCCTTGTAAGTTCTGTAGCATTACTTTATTGTAGCAGTCAGCAACAGTTTGTCTACAAGTCGTCAGTAAACTTCAACAATACATAGTAATTTGGATTTTACAACAGATGTGACAATTCAGTTAGTTTTAGTTGGTAAATCCAGGGCTCTCATAATTTAAAGTTGCCCTGTGAGAAAGTCCACCTCTGCAGAAGTTTTCTGCAAAATGATCAACAGTAGTGCTGTTTTACAACAAATCCCTTTGCTCTCTTTAACCCAGTGATGATTTCTTGGTTTGTATGCCAAATGTGTACATGCTTAACAACATGATTACCAGCCTGGAGATGGAATAAAAACACTAAGAGGACTAATTCACAGGTCTTTAAAAAGTCAAATACTCTTGAGTATAGTTTACTTCACTTTCTTTTTTTAAACTCGGAAAATACTGAATACAATTTGCTTATGGGCATATGCGAATAGACATTTGTTCTACAATGTACTTCTAAACTGTCATATGAAGAAGGTACACTTAAACCAGAGAAGCTGGTCATCATCATCATTTAAGGAATCCTCTCTGTGGGGGAATAGGATCCTTCCAACTGTTTGCCTGGCGGTGGGCAAGAGCTGGAAGCATCCTCTCCAACTTCTACTTCAACCCTCAACCAGTTCCCAGACCCAGCGTTTCATTCCCCACATTGCCCTGTGCGGATGACCCAAAAGAGACGACCCCAGGAAAGTGACATCTGTTGTCATTCTTTTTTTTTTTTTTTTTTTAATGGGATCCATCGACTTTTCTGTATCCTGAACCGGGGAGCTTTGCCCAGTAGGCATCTGCATTGGCTCACACACACGCGTTCTCTCTAGCGCGCGCTCTTGCGCGCTCTCTCTCTCTCTCTCTCTGTGTGTGTGTGTGTGTGTCTGTGTCTGTCTCTGTCTCTGCTCTCTTTCATACACAGACACTCATAAACACACCATCACCATCACCACCATCACACACGCCGTGCACTCTCACAACAAACACACAGGATGGGAAAAGAATCACCCTCTGGGTTGGATTCTAGATTTCAGACCCTCTGCCTCCCCCAAATGCTGTATTCTGGATTGCAGTTTAGGAGCCCAGTTTACAGCTCTGCCAGCCTTCTCCCCCCCCCCCCCCCACAAAAAAAAGCCCCTGGTGTCTGTGTTCAGGAGAAAACCTATCCGACCCGTATGGCCACAGAAGAAGAATGAAAACCACATAGAGAAATTAACAACCACAAGCAGCCAAAAAAGCCATGCAAGATATGGACGAAAAGCTGAAAAGTTTCAGTAGAGGACAGCAAACTGAAGTTTGTGCCGGACTTAGACCCATGCCCTGACACTGAGCGGGGAGACCAGAAGGGAAGAACAATTAATGAGTCCTTCTAGTCCCCTTTCCCCACCGACTTACAGCCTGAAGAGTAGAGGCAATCTAGTTAAGGCACTCTACAAAGTTGGATGCTGTTGATGAAACATGCAGAAGAGGGCAAAGAGGGAAGAGTAAGCTAAAAAATGATTATCTCACCTGGCATTGGTGCAATCGGTGAACAAAGTTTCGAAGTCTTTTCTGGTGATGAGTTTGCAGCGGTTCACCCCCGGCTGGATGGCCCCCAGACCGCGGAGTATCCGGACCTGCTCCACAGTACATACCACGGGGGATATGTCCAGTCTCTTCAGCTTGGTGTACACCGTGTGCAACCCTCCCACCAGGTGCTTAAGGAAGAGATCAAAGACTTGCGGCAGGCAAATCAGTTCCTGACCATCCATCAGGAACGAAGCCACCTTCACCCCATGCATGTCGACCATCCTGCACTCGGTGTTGGTGTTGCCACTGCCTCCGGTGGCTCCACCAACTCCGCCACCCCTGGCGCTGCTGCTGTGGTTATTAGCCATGAAACTGTTGATCATATTAGGGGTGAGACGAGGAGGCTCCCCAGGAGTCGAGTACAAGGTTTCTGCCCGAAATAAGCCCCCCGGGACGCCGGCACCGCTCGAAGTTGCAGAGATCACCGGAGGTACGGAGACAGCCATGGTCATTCAGTCTCAAATCGTAGGTTTTTGGGCCCTGTTTTCTCGTCCTGTCTCCTCTAGGTCTCCTCGCACTCGCTCCCACACTCTGGCGCGCTTTGCTCTCTCCAAGCTGTTTTCAAGTCTATGGTAGCCCGGCTCACACTCACGTTCACGCTCACCCACTACGCAGCAAATGGCTAGCAGCCCGGACGCGCGGCGTTCGGAGAACCCACCCCCAACACTCCTTCTTACGAGACTGGCAGCGTCCCCCAGCCAATGGACCCCACCCGCCTCGGCTCCTGAGCGCGCCCAATGGCTGCTGCCCGCGAGGAGGTGGAGACTCTCTGGCCGGCCTCCCAACTACCTGAGGGCTTTCAGGGTTCGCTGGTAAAAGAGGATGGAGCTTGAGAAGGGGGCGGTGTGGTTCCTTTGCTTCAAGCCTAGCAGGCAGAGGAGAGAACGTCCAATTATCACGCAGAACTCTCAAAGTGGCCTGGGATATAGGCCCCTCCCCCTCCATACCCCACCAACGTTGATGTGGGAACACAAAGTGCGAGTCCAAAACATGCCTCTCCGCAACCCTGAACCACCCTGCACCTGGATTCAATTCCTGAAAGGGTGGTGGCAGCTCCAATTCCATTTGCACATTGCTCCTAAACTCTGTGGGTCTTAGATAGCTTCACCCAGCTTCCAGGAGAAAGACTCCAGTGAGTTCAGCCCACCTAGAGCGCTTGGTGTAAATTCTCCGATACTCAGCGCACAGAGGAACCAGCGTTCAAAACCGCACTCAGATCAGAGTTGCAGGTTGCTAACCCTAATCCTAAACACTAGCAGGCTCGGTGAGCCAGTGATGAATCACTTTGGAAAGTAGGCTAAGGGATTTGGTTTGCAGGTGGTGGACTGACGCCTCATTTTACCGCACTTGCTTCACTGTCTAGTAACAGACTGTTTTCTCTGTCTCCTTTCCCTAGTTTCAAGATTGTCCTGCCCCATCCCTGGCAAAAAAAAAAAAAAAAAAATGATAGGAAAAGTTCCCGTAAGACTCAAGACAGTCATTACAGAATATGAGAGAACAGCAAGGGTTTGCGCTCTTTAATACTACATTTTCTTCCCTCATCTATGGGCTTTGATGGCCCAGTAATTACAGCGCCATGTCCTGCACTGTAGCTCAAGATTCCTCTTCCCCCACGTCAAGTGCCCCTAAACCCACTACTAGATTTCACGATAAGCAAAATGTCTAGGCAAGGTACATTCCAAGGAAAAGGCATGGTCCTTTCCACACAGCATGAAGTGGTTAGATCACTGCAGCAAAGTTGTTTTAAGACTCCTGTGGAGCTTTTGATTCTCTGAAATCGAGGTGTTTCCTTTCCTGTGCTCCTTTCCTTTACAGGCTGTTATTCATAAAGTGAAATCCATGCTTCATTTCCTTACAAAACGTTACCAATGATACAGCTATGGCCACTTCTCCAATATCGTTCCAAAATGCAAATAATTTTAGATCTTTACTGAATTCTATTTAGATCTTGTACATAGCAGTATCAAAAAGGAAAAATGGGTGGGTTTCCCTTCCCCTTAATGAGACATAAATGTCCTCAATTAGATTTTCCTGTATCTCTCTTCAACATATTTTCTCCTTTTGTCATTTCATCAAACAAGTAGTAAGAACTATCCTTTGAATCGCTTCATACTGTTACAATTTTTTAATTGTATGGAGTTAAAGTGTTAAGAAGTTGTGATGATAGTTGCTTTTGGAATACAGTGATAAGTGACTCTAACATAATAGACTACAATTCATGCAAGCATAAAACACTTTTAAAAGGTATTAAATCATCTTTACAAGTTGTTATTGTGGGAAGAAAAGAAGAAGGAGCAAAAAAGGACATTTGAGAAGAGAAATCAGAGGCAGAAAAAGCTTCCACAAAAAGTAGAGGTTTTCAAAAAGGAATAGAAAAGCAGTAGAGGTTTTCAAAAAGCACTGACAGAAATGTTTATATTTACCAGCTTTTTAAAAGATAAATCCTGGGGCGCCTGGGTGGCTCAGTGGGTTAAACTCAACTCTTGGTTTTGGTTCAGGTCATGATCTCATGGTTCATGAGTTTGAACCCTCATTGGGCTCCGCACTAATAGTGCCAAGCCTGCTTGGGATTCTCCCCCCTCCAGCTTGCTCTCTCTCAAAATAAATAAATAAACATAAAAAAAATTTTTTAAAGATAAATCCTAAATTGTGTTCAACAGGTGTTTTGACAGAAATGCTTATTAAGATGTGTGTTAAAATAATTTATCTCTGGTAACTTGTAATTGAAATTTTTAGATTTGACTTTAAAGGAAAGTTGTTTTATTTTCTTTTTTTTTTCTTTATTTGGAAATTCCTCTATAGGCATTAAAAATCCTAAAGCCAACCTACTCCCTGTATAGGGCTGCACTCACATTACTAAATCCCTTTTTGTGCAAAGAGATTTGGAGCTTTTAGCAATAGAACATATATTATGATGTTTCAAATTTTATAAATTCTGAAATGTAAAAAGAAAAGATGGAACAGGCTGCAATCACTATTTGCAATACTGAAAAATAAATGTACTTTGACAACTTTAGAAAAGATTCAAACTAGATTTGTCATATATTTAATGTGATCTATCAGATATGTAGTAATATCTTTTTTTTTACATTAAATATTTGTGGGACAGAGAGAGACAGAGCATGAACGGGGGAGGGGCAGAGAGAGAGGGAGACACAGAATCGGAAACAGGCTCCAGGCTCCGAGCCATCAGCCCAGAGCCTGACGCGGGGCTCGAACTCACGGACCGCGAGATCGTGACCTGGCTGAAGTCGGACGCCTAACCCACTGCACCACCCAGGCGCCCCGATATGTAGTAATATCTTAATTGTTACCAGAGATTAAGGTTCAAATCCTAGTAAAAATACTAGGGAGTAAAATTAGCCATTGACCACTTGTTAAAGTCCGTTGGAAACTTATCAATACACAACAGACTCTACACTTAGTTATTTGGATTCCTTCCCATTAGAAGTTTTCTAGAAAATAAACTTGGTAAAATTTTCTTAAGGGATACTCATAGTTTTTTTTTTCTCAAATTTTTATTTAAATTCTAGTTTATTAACATACAGTGCAATATTGGCTTCAGAAGTAGAATTCAGTGGTTAGTCACTTACGTACAACACCCAGTGCTCCTCATATCATAACAAGTGGCCTCCTTAATACCCATCAATCATACAGCCCATTCCCCACTCACCACCCTCCATCAACCCTCAGTTTGTTCTCTATCATTAAGAGTCTCATATGGTTTGTTTCCCACACTCTCTTTTTTCCCCATACCATATGTTCATCTGTTTGTTTTTTCTAAATTTCACATGAGCCAAATCATATAGTGTTTGTATTTCTCTGACTGACTTATTTCACTTAGCATAATACACTCTAGCTCTATCCATGTCCTTGCAAATGGCAAGATTTTATTCTTTTTGATGGCTGAATAATATTCCATTGTATATCTATATATACGTTGTATATATAATATCTATATATCTATATCTTTATCCGTTCATCACTTGATGGACACTTGGGCTCTTTACATAGTTTGGCTGTTGTTGATAATCCTGGGGTGCATGTACTATGTCGAATCTGTATTTTTGTATCCTTTGGGTAAATAACCTAATAGTGCAATTACTGCATCATAGGGTAGTTCTGTTTTTAACATTTTGAGGAACCTCCACACTGTTTTCACAAGTGGCTGCACCAGTTTTCATTCCCACCAGCAGTGCAAAAGGGTTCCCCTCCTCCTCATCCTCATCAACACCTGTTGTTTCTTGTATTGTTAATTTTAGCCATCCTGACAGATGTGAGATGGTATCTCATCATGGTTTTGATCTATATTTCCCTGATTGATGAGTGATATTGAGCATCTTTTCATGTGTCTATTAGCCATCTGGATGTCTTCTTTGGTAAAGTGCCTGTTTATATCTTCTGCCTATTTATTAACTGGATAATTTGGTTTTGGGGTGTTGAGTTTGATAAGTTCTTTATAGATTTTGGATACTAACCTTTTATCAGATAGGTCATTTGCAAGTATCTTCTCCCATTCCATAGGCTGCCTTTTAATTTTGTTGATTGTTTCCTACACTTTGCAGAAGCTTTTTATCTTCATGAAGTCCCAATAGTTTATTTTTGCTTTTGTTTCCCTTGCCTCCAGCAATGTGTCTAAGAAGTTGCTCCAACCAAGGTCAAAGAAGTTGCTGCCTGTGTTCTCTAGGATTTTGATGGTTTCCTGCCTCACATTTAGGTCTCTCACCCATTTTGAATTTATTTTTGTGTATGGTGTAAGAGAGTGGTCCAATTTCATTCTTCTGCATGTTGCCATCCAGTTTTTCCAACACCATTTGTTGAAGACTGTCTTTTTTCCTTGCTTTGTTAAAAGTTAGTGGGCCATATAATTGTGGGTCCATTTCTGGGTTTTCTATTCTGTTCCACGAAGCTATGTGTCTGTTTTTGTGACAGTACCAATACTGTCTTGATTACTACAGCTTTGTAATATAACTTGATGTCCAGAATCAGGATGCCTCCAGCTTTGCCTTTCTTTTTCAGGATTGCTTTGGCTTTTCAGGGTCTTTTGTGATTCCATGCAAATTTTAGGATTGTTTGTTCTACCTCTGTGATAAATGCTGGTGGTATTTTGTTTGCATTAAATGTGTAGATAGCTTTGGGTAGTATAGACATTTTAACAATGTTTGTTTTCCAATCCATGAGCATGGAATATTTTTCAATTTCTTTGTGTTCTCTTCAATCTCTTTTATAAGTGCTCTATAGTTTTCGGAGTACAGATCTTTCACCTCTTTGGTTAGGTTTAGCCTGACGTATCTTAGGGTTTTGGGTGCAATTGTAAATGTAATCAATTCCTTGATTTCTTTTTCTGCTGCTTCATTATTGGTGTATAGAACTGCAACAGATTTCTGCATGTTGATTTTATATCTTGTGACTTTGCTGAATTCATGTATTAGTTCTAGCAATTTTTTATGGAATCTTTCAAGTTTCCTACATAGAGTATCATGTCACCTGAGAAGAGTGAAAGTTTGACTTCTTCCTTGCTGATTTGAATGCATTTTATTTCTTTTTGTTGTCTGATTGCTGGGGCTAAGACTTCCAATACTATGTTAAATAGTAATAGTGAGAGTGGACATCCTGTTCTTGTTCCTGACCATAGAGGAAAAGCTCTCAGTATTTCCCCCTTGAGGATGGTATTAGCTGTGGCTCTTTCATATATGGCCTTTATTATACTGAGGTATGTTCCATCTATACCTAGTTTGTTGAGTGTTTTTATCAATACCAGATGCCATATTTTGCTAATGCTTTTTTCTGCATCTATTAAGAAGATCATATGGTTCTTATCCTTTCTTTTTATTATCATGTTGATTGATTGGCTAATATTCAACCACCGCTGCAGCCCAGGAATAAATCCCACTTGATCATGGTAAATAATAATTTTAATGTACTGTTGGATTCAATTTGCTAGTATCTTATTGAGAATTTTTGCATCCATGTTCATCAGGGATATTGGCCTGTAATTCTCCTTTTTATGGGGGTCATTGTCTGTTTTGGAATGAAGGTAATGTTGGCCTCATATATTGAGTTTGGAAGTTTTCTTCAATTTCTATTTTTGGAACAGTTTGAGAAGTATAGGAATTAACTTTTCTTTAAATGTCTGGTAGATTTCCCCCTGGGAATAAATCAGGCCCTGGACTTTTGTTTGTTGGGAGATTTTTTATTACTGATTGAATTTATTTGCTGGATATGCATCTGTTCCAATTTTGTTTCTTCCTGTTTCAGCTTTGGTTTTTGTGTGGTTTTTATTAATTTGTCCATTTCTTCCAGATTGTCCAGTTTGTTGCTGTATAATTTTTCATAATATTCTCTTATAACTATTTGTATTTCTCTGGTGTTGGTTATGATCTCTCCCCTTTCATTCATGGTTTTATTTGGGTCCTCTTTTTTTTTTTTTTTTTAAGTTTGGCTAGGGGTTTATCAATCTTATTAATTCTTTCAAAAAACCAGCTCTTAGTTTTGTTTATCTATTCTACTGGGTTTTTTATTTGTTTGTTTCTATATCATTTATTTCTACTCTAATCTTTATTATTTCCCTTCTTCTGCTGGCTTTAGGCTTTATTTGCTGTTCTTTTTCTAGCTCCTTTAGGCGTAAGGTTAGGTTGTATATTTGATACTTATCTTGTTTTTTGAAGTAGACATGTATTGCAATATCCTTCCCTCTTAGGTCTGCCTTTGCTGCATTAAGGGATACTTATAATTTAAAGATTTTTTTCATTTAGATCTAAGAGGCCAGGTGTTGTCTCCTTGGGTTTTCTTGATATTTTTATTACTCTCTTCCTATAGCTGTTAGTTCTAATCTTATTATGTATGCTTTGAGATTGAGACAATTCTTCATGGAGAGTTTGTTTTTATCACATCTTGACTTTCATGTCTTCTATAAACCTATTTCTAAACAAGCCTGGGTTTCCACAAGGCCAAAGGAATTCTTGTTAATCAACACCCTGTAATTTGGAATTGCATGAAGTAATATAACATCATAAAGGCTTCAGTAAACAGAATACCCATGGAGAGAAGCACTGCACAAAAAGTAAGACATTACTCAAAGTGTATGAATGATTTCCAGATAAGAGCAGATCACCCTAGCAAATAAGAGAACAAAATTAGTATAGATACCATATCTCATCAGAAAAAGAAGTTTTAGGTGTCACTATTCCAGTGGAATGATTTGGGGCCTAACTGTAGCTTCTCATACTCTGAAATGCTGTAATCTTCCAAGATTTAATGTAAAATTTATATTTTCTCCTAATGCATACTTGATTTGGAGGGGAAGGATGGTCATCTGTGACTTTAGGTCGAATATTCCACTTTGACATTTTCAGTGAAATGCAGATACAATTTTAATTAAAATCAATAAATATATTGGCAATCTTATGCAGGATTACAAAATGTCCAAACCATTTAAAGGACTGTTTTTCAGAATGGGAATTCAAGCAAAACCCAGGGTAACAAATGGAATTATTTGAAACCCTCAGCCAACTGAGATTGCAGCCTGTAATATAAGCTCTAATCAGAACCACTCAGGAGCCATCTATGGTTCATTTTTAGGCAAACAATACAAAGAAATTGATTAGAATTGTCAAATTACTATGTTATACACCTGAAACTAATATAACCTTGTATGTCAACTATACTTAAATTAAAAAAATTGATTGACCAAGGCAATAAATGTGAAATGAAAGCCTTCATATAACTGAGAATTTAACTGGCTAAAGCCTATAGATATATACCCATTCAGTGGAATATATGTTCTCTTAGGAAACTGGCTATAAAATGACCTTATATAATATAAATTATTTTTTCTTACTCTGTTCAATGTTAAATTGTAGATGAGTTCCAAGGGAAGCAAATACGGAAAAGGAAGATCACTGGAGCAAGAAGAAAACTGGTCAAAACCCAAGAAGTAATAGTTAAAATCAGATGATTAGAGGGAAAATGGACATTTACTAACTGAAATACAAAAAAAAAAAAAAGAAACTCTCAAAGCATATCATAAAGCATAAGCACTTGTCAACTTTTAATATATCATACCCCAAACTGCTGGGCACTTAACCAACTGAGCCACCCAGATGCCCCATCAAAATGCTGTTTTAAGTGCCAACCATAGTGCCTGGCTCATCAAGGTGCTCATATATGTTTATTAAATGAATGGGTATGTGATACTTATCTATAAACTGTTAAGCAGTATAAATGTTCATTGTTACCAACTCTGAAGTAGTCTAACAGGTTAGTGTGCATTAAAGATTTGTTTTCTGTTAAAAAAACTGATTATTTTGCTTATTAACAAAATATTATTATTTTGCTTATTTGCTGGTTCTTTTTATTGATGGCTGGTTTCTCAAATTACTTAAGAATTACTTCAATTTTTATTTACCTAAGCATTAATTTCCTCACAAAAGCTTCTTCTTCTAATGTTTATTTTTGAGAGAAAGAGACAGAGCGTGAGCAGGATGGGAGCCAGGAGAGAGGGAGACACAGAATTGGAAGCATGTTCCAGGCTCTGAGCTGTCATCACAGAGCCTGACGTGGGGTTCGAACTTGCAAACAGTGAGATCATGACCTGAGCTTAAGTTAGATGCTTAAATGACTGAACCACCCAGGTGCCCCATGAAAGCTTCTTTTAAAAGCAACAAATTTACATGTTATGTTTGCTTCTATAAACTCTAAAGAATTTATTTGTTATACATTTGTAATGAATATGTAACATTGTTATATATTTGTAATGAATATGTAACAAAATATCAATGAAACATATTTAAATCTCTGTTTGGAACCTTATTAAATGTTTTATTCTATATGTTATGGGTTTTTTTTAATAAATGCTTTTCTTTATTTTTGAGAGAGAGAGAGACAGAGCATGAGCAGGGGAGGGGCAGAGAGAGAGAGGGAAACACAGAATCCAAAGCAGGTTCCAGGCTCCGAGCTGTCAGCACAGAGATTAATGCGGAACTCGAACTCACGAAAACTGAGATTATGACCTGAGCCAAGGTGGAAGCTTAACTGACTGAGCCACCCAGGCGCCCCTATATGTTATGTTTTATGTAATGGAATCTTAACAGAGGAAGTATGTCATCAAGATAACTATTTCAAATCACTGCTGGGAGACTACACAGAGCTACCCAGAGCTAATGTGTAATATCATATGCAAAATAACCAGCTCTGACTTGAGAAAAAAAGTCTTCCTCCTGAGTAGGGGACAAATCAGTACCTTTCTCTTATGTGGGGAAAATATTATCATGAAGGTATTTATACTTCCAGCAGCATCAGAACACCAGGCAATTGTTGCCTTTTGTTGTTAGTTTTCTTCTGCAAAAGATGAGTAAAGAAAGCAAAAGTTCTTAAGTGTTGTGTTATTGAGAACATAGCAAAGGGCTTCCCTGGGTTTTGCTGCAACAATCCCGACAAATGACTGAACCATTTTGGGCTGAATTCATATACCTAAGGAACTCTAGGCATTTCATCAGTAAGCCAGTGTAAAAGTTGACAATCAACTCCCAAGTGTGTGTGTGTGTGTGTGTATATATATATATATATATACCACCTAAGGGCTGGGTTTGTTGTGTAAACACTTAAAGTATTCATAATAAAGTTACTGCATCGCTATATACATAATTAACATTTATTGAATGATTACTTTGTGCAAGCATTCTGCTAAAAACTTTTTGTGCATAATTTTATTTAATCTTCACAACAGCTCTGCTAAGGAGATTCTATTATTATACCCTATTCTCAGATGAGGAAACTGAGGCTTAAAATGATTAATTGTCCAAGGTTACACTGATATGAAATGGCTGAGCTTCAAATATAATTCAGATATGATCTAGACCCAATTATTTTTTAATATGAAATTTATTGTCAAATTGGTTTCCATACAACACCCAGTGCTCATCCCAACAGGTGCCCTCCTCAATGCCCATCACACACCCTTCCTTCCCTCCCACCCCACATCAACCCTCAGTTTATTCTGTTTTTAAGAGTCTCTTATGTTTTGGCTCTCTCCCCAACTTTTTTTCCTTCCCCTCCCCCATGGTCTTCTGTTAAATTCCTCAGGGTCCACATAAGAGTGAAAGCATATAATATCTGTCTTTCTCTGTATGACTTATTTCACTCAGCATAACACTCTCCAGTTCCATCCACATTGCTACAAAAGGCCATATTTCATTCTTTCTCATTGCTGTGTAGTATTCCATTGTATATATAAAACACAATTTCTTTACCCATTCATCAGTTGATGGACATTTAGGCTCTTTCCATAATTTGGCTATTGTTGAAAGTGCTGCTATAAACATTGGGGTACAAGTGCCCCTATGCGTCTGCACTCCTGTATCCCTTGGGCAAATTCCTAGCAGTGCTATTGCTGGGTCATAGAATAGATCTATTTTTAATTTTTTGAGGAACCTCCACACTGTTTTCCAGAGTGGCTGCACCAGTTTGCATTCCCACCAACAGTACAAGAGGGTTCCCGTTTCTCCACATCCTCTCCAGCATCTATAGTCTCCTGATTTGTTCATTTTGGCCACTCTGGCTGGTGTGAGGTGATATCTGAGTGTGGTTTTGATTTGTATTTCCCTGATGAGGAGCGACGCTGAGCATCTTTTCATGTTCCTGTTGGCCATCTGGATGTCTTCTTTAGAGAAGTGTCTATTCATGTTTTCTGCCATTTTCTTCACTGGATTATTTGGTTTTTTTTTGGGTGTGGAGTTTGGTGACCTCTTTATAGATTTTGGATACTAGCCCTTTGTTCGATATGTCATTTGGAAATATCTTTTCCCGTTCCGTTGGTTGCCTTTTAGTTTTGTTGATTGTTTCCTTTGCAGTGCAGAAGCTTTTTATCTTCATGAGGTCCCAATAGTTCATTTTTGCTTTTAATTCCCTTGCCTTTGGAGATGTGTCAATTAAGAAATTGCTGCAGCTGAGGTCAGAGTGGTTATTTCCTACTTTCTCCTCTAGGGTTTTGATGGTTTCCTGTCTCACATTAAGTCCTTTATCCATTCTGAGTTTATTTTTGTGAATGGTGTAAGAAAGTTAGACCCAATTATTAATCACTGTACTGTTTCTTTAAAAATATTACTCTACACTAAATTAAAGAAATTAAAGTTCAGATGTTTTAAATATAAAATTGCATCATTTATAAACAAGATAAGAAAAGTATTTTAAGAAGTAGGGGGAGAACTGTACCACTGGAAAAAATACCCATCTGAATCTCAGATGCTTTTATCTCAAATTTTAAGCTATTTTCCATATGGTGGCACAAACCATAAATTGCAGATTTAAACTTTTTGAAATGTTAATAGAACAACTTTCAAAGTTTACATTTGAAACACCTAAGTTCTGAGATGATAGAAAATGGCACAAAAATGTGTACACACAAACTATTGAAGAATTTTCAACATGTCCAAAACTTACATTCAATATATGAAGAGGAATACTTTATTAAAATGAACATAAACCTGAGACATCACATCGCAGTAGGACGGGTACTTGTATTTGTTGTTACTCTATAGTTCAGTGCTTTATTCATTGATTGGTGCCTAATTAGGACTCTATGGTACAGTAATCCCTTCACAACCATAAGACCTCTTCAGGCTAAAACTTGGTTATTCTTCTGTGAGAAAGCAGCCTAGTAAAGTGGGTAAGAAAGTGGCATCTTCAACCAGACTGCTGGGATCCAAACCCTGGCTCCACAATTAAGTAAACTGGTAATTTGGGGGAAATTACTTAACCTTGTTGTACCTTGGTTCCTGATCTGTAAAATCATCATCATCATCATCATCATAGTATTTCCTCATAGGGTTTTGTGAGATAACAAGAGTTAATGTATAGAATATATATAAAGTGCTTAGAATAGTGCCTGTTACAGAGTAAGTGCTATTCCTGTTAACTATTATCATTTATCTTTGAACTTTTTTTTCAAAATTACAGTTTCAGTGTATACAAACTATGACTCCCTCAACTTGGAATAATTAGTAAAGGTGGGAAAAGGGTATGCTGACAAGTGGTAATAAAAAAGGGAAATGAGTAGGAAGCAAAGTATACATTTTTGCAATGCAGGCTGGAGGAGATACAAGAAGCAGAGGGAAAGTAACCCAAGTCATAGAACTGTATATATGTATCTGAGGAAGGAGGGAATTGAAATATAGGCAAGAATATCTGACAACATGTTTTGTGGGAAGAACAGTTCAAACATACTAAGCTAAATGGGGTCGCTTTAAAAAGGTTCCCATAAAGGTTTTTTTTTTTCCTCTTAAAGTTCCAAGGGTCTACACTTTCTGGTATCTGCAGCTTGAGAAAACAACAGGGAGTCACAACACCTGAAAGGGCTTGAACACTTGAATAGGGACTAGACACAGAGGAGCACTATTATCATCTACTAATGTGAATACAACCAGCATTAAAGTGAAACAAAGTGATAAGCTTCTCCTTGAAATCCCAATAAGGGAAGGGAGAAGGAAGGAAATCCTGAGCAATTTCTTATGAGCAAAGTATGACAAATGAACACTAATTGTCCAATCTTCAGTATCGGTCATTTATAATGTGAAAAAAAAAAAAAAGCCCTTGTAAGTCTGTCTCTTAATGTGCCAGAGTCATTGCTGCAGTTTAGTGCATTTAAAATTAATTTGTAAGGGTTTTTAGGTGCATTCATTGGGTCAGTTCTTTTAAATCTGGATGCCTTAAGTTGTAAGTTCCTCAAATTGACTTCTACCAAAGAGATTTTGAGAAACCTTGCCATCATGGTTGGAGAAGGACCCACTTGTTACACTTCTTACCTACTCTAATTCCTTATCTGTGATTGCCAGTGATATCAGAAGAGGTAATGGTAGCACTGCATATGCATTCAGGATAAAGTACACATGCTGCTTGATTTTAACTTATGATAAAGACTTTAAATAATATATTCTCCAGGAACACATTATATCAAAAAGGAACTTACTTATATTCTTCACTTATTTGTTGACTGGACCTCATCTTGTCCATTCATTCTTCAACTACTTAGTTTTAATGGGTCTTATGTATGAAAATAAACAGGAAGCCTTAACTGGCGCTGTACTTCTCCATGCTGTTTGGTTTCCAGAATTGTGCTGATTTCATAGTCACAATAGAATAATCAATTTTATCTGTGAAGCTTCACTCACACATTAGTTTTCACCAGTTCCTATTTCCACCATTTCTTCTCACAGCCATGCTTAACCCAACCTCAAAGCTCCCAAGATGCAGACAAAGGAGATAGACATTTGTCAGAGAGAGCTTTTGCCAATAATACTGCTTCTCCTCAACCCGGTTCAAATAATGTCATCATCTCCATCAAATGTATAAATTTATTGGTAGAAACAAACAAGCCACACCTTTGCCTTGTCCATAAAAGACTCAATTTTCACTTAATTTCCAAGTTAAATGTAGCACATGGAATACTGTTTAATGTCTTAACTTACCTGGGTGCTGAAGTTGAATTGATAATATTGACAGTGGACTGGAAGTCAAGGAGAACCTAAAGTATATGCATTATATTCTTCATTAGAGTTTTCTATAAATGCATACATGTTCTGTTTCTGTGGACAGTGATTTATATACACTGTAAGAGATATGGAAAAACTGACAGGTAATAGGCCTCTAGAAAGAAAGTTATGCAAATAATGAAAACCCAAAAAGTAGACTTTTGCAACTGAAAGTTCTATACCCCCAAAAACAAGTGGAAAAAAATAGGAAAATGAGGTTGTCATTCCCCTCCTCCCTTTTGCCAACTAGAATGATGATTTCTTCTTTGCTTATACTTAAAGCAATCTGTTTTCTGCTTCTAAAGTAATTATAAAAATAATTTCCTCTCAGAACTATAAAGAAAACTCTTTGTTGTGGTGTGCAATTCAGGTGATGGTGTTGGCAGCAGTTTTGCCATGGTTTTGGTTTTACTAATATTATGGAAATCAAATTCAGTCTAATGGAAACCTTAAAGGAAGAAGAAATAGTGTCTTACATTGTAAGGAAAATAAGCCCCCTACCATCTCCAATGGCCTACACTAAATGGAATGGTTTATTTCTAAAAGTTCATTTGTATATATAGTCCTAGGTTTAGCTAAATACCAAGCCAACAGACTACTTGGAGCCTATGGGAAGGTCAGAAGAATAATTATCTAGTGTAGCAATAATTAATGGAACTTGTTTAAACTATGAACCCCTCTCTTCCAGATACCCTGCTCACTCCATCCTGCTTCCCAGTCTGGCCCCAGTAAACCATTACATACTGTTCTCAGTATACTCCTACAAGTCAAACTGTTATATCCTCTAAGCCCACATTTCTCTTCCATGGCTCCAACCTTTGTCTATGCTGTTCCTTTGCCTAAAATTTTATTTCTCAGCTTATGAAAATCTGTATTTCAAAATATTTAATCTTAAAGTCTTCTCTGACTGCCACAGGGAGGGGAGACACTATATTCTCCAGAAACCCATAGAATACATTTCAATCATAAATTTTTCAAAATATTTTCTTCAAGATCATAATTAGACAGAAAATATTTGTTACATTCCTACTATTTACAAAGCAGTCTATTAGGTATTGTGCTGAGTATGTGTTTAAGGGCTGAAAGCTGTGCAATTCTAGGAAGTTAAGAATAATTGGCTGCCTCGGAGAAATATAATTGAGCAGCATATTAAAATTAATTCAATCTTGCTCAAAATCTCATATTTCTTAGGCATTCTTTTAAAGGAGACTAAAGTCAGTTAGATATTAATATTCCAAATGCATTATTTCAGTCTGGATAAGGTCTTGTTACTCAAACTTAAATTTTTTTTATTTTTAACTGGAACTGATGAATTCAAATCTCTGCATATCAACAGAAAAATGATCCCATCTTCTGCATAATTAAGTGTATTGTATTTATGTGTGGATAATGTAAAATCAATAAATAATGAATTACCACTGATTGTAATTGAATGTTTCCATAATTTTATTGTCAGCCATGATAAATAATCAGTACACTTATACTGCATTAAATTAATTAGTGTGTCATTTCCATTACATACATCAGCAGTGAAGTAATGCAGCGACATCTGTTTTTAATGTTTTAAAGATGGGATATCACTTATTAAGTAGAAAAAGGAGTTAGTAGAGATATTTTCAGTAATTTGGCATTTATGATAGTATCTTCAAGGAGATCTAATAAAGGCATTTATCCTTCTTACAATAACTACATTTTAACCCACTATCAATTATGAGTAACAATATTCAGGCATAAACCCTTTCTTTCTGTGGAAGTAAATTGAGGAATTTTTTTGTTACATTGCTCTACAATATTGAAAGCTTATCGATTAGCAATGGTAGGCGATTCCTCTGCTACACTTAGAGGTTGCAGAGTAAATATATAAGTATAGTCTAATCAGGCCAGAAAAGAACAGTGGAGAATTTTATGTTGAAAGGCAATTCATAACATTTTGTAATCAGTCCTTTCACAAAAGCCATACTCATTTATTTTGTTAGTATACAAAGCAAACAATGATAAAAAAATTCTCATATGGAATTATTTGATAAGTCCAATTAAACATTGCATTTTGAAAGTGAATAAAAATAAAAAGCTCTTAACTAAGGTAGGGTTGCCAGATTTAGCAAGTAAAAAACACTGCAATATTTAGAATATACTATACAAAAAATTGTTCATCACTGATCTGAAATTTAAATTTAACTATGTTTCCTGTATCTTTATTTTGTAAATCTGGTAACCCTTACATAGGATGAATCAGGGAAGGGTTCTCAGGTGATACTTGAGCCATCATGAAGGATCATTTCACATTACGTAGGTAAAAATGGGTGGAAGGATGGGACAAGGCATTTGAATCAGAGGCATGAAAACAATAGTAAATATGGCTGAGAATAGGAGTGTCAGAGGGTGATGAAAAGTAGAGGTGAGCCCTTCAGTTTATCTAGAAATTTAACTCCTAACTTCAAAATAATAACCAATAAAAGGGACATGACTTTGACTCTCCAACCATATTCTCGAAGTTCACAGAGGAGTCTGAAAAGTGTAAACACAGCAGCAGTGGTGCAAAAACAGCTACTTAAAAAAATTCAAAGCTCTTCTTTGTCCAAAATTCTTTCTTTTCTTTCAGAACCTTGAAGAGGTTTCACCTTGCTCTGTGAGAGGTAATCAGCCTTTGATTCTGTCCAGTAAGGAAACCTATCACTTCTCTTTTCTGTCAACATGTCACATTCCACTTACTATGCAATAATTTCCACCTGTCAGGATGTCAGGTCTCAATGTAATTTTATGGCTAGAATAGGAAATTTGAGTGCTTCAATAGGAAATTTTTCATCAATAACTGATGGTTGATGAAAGAACCAAATGCCTTTTTTTAAAATATGAAATGTATTGTCAAATTGGTTTCCATACAACACCCAGTGCTCATCCCAACAGGTGCCCTCCTCAATGCCCTTCACCCATTTTCCCCTCCCTCCCACCCCCCATCAACCCTCAGTTTATTCTCAGTTTTTAAGTCTCTTATGGTTTGCCAAATTCCATTTAATATAAACCAATGTTTGTATACTGTTTGCATACTGACTTCTGAAAAGTTTTGCTCTGAGCTACTGACTAAAACATCTCAATAAGAGGCCTTTATTAGGGCAAATCACTTGCTTCTATTGTCCTAGGAGGACTCTGCATACAAAGTATAAATTCCAATTGAAATCACTCATCATGAAGACTCTCAAAATTTCTTTCAAACTCAATAAGACATGCATTTTCAAATAACTTATCTAAACTCCCTACTTAAAATATAGAGACAAATTTATGCATTTTGTCTGAATGTCTGAAAAGAAAGAAAACATCAAGTGGAAGATGTGACCTCCTCTTAAATAAAAATCATGTGCTACTATTACCATTAACAATGACTTGCAAATCATTCTGTTTGGAATATAAATACTAAACATCTGTATATAAGGGTAATGTACGAAAATAATAATGTCATGTGTTTTATCATATGACATTTTTATATTTTTCTAATTCATTATTAAGTTCTAATTTCATATATATGCAAAAAAACGGGATCTCAGTTTCAATTCTCTTCTAAACCATGAACTATGTCTTCAATACAAATAAAAACATTCCACACACACACTACTCCATCCTCTCTTCCCCAACAAACATACACTCATTCTACTACTACCACTAAAATCTTGATCATGGGTTGTTATGTATCCTTATCTTTGGTGCAAACAAAATGTTCCATTTTACTGCTTTACTGAGACCCATCCTAGAGTTACTGCCATCTAGTGACTAGTAGGGGAATTTAATCCTTTTATTTTAAAACTAAATTGTCAAAAAATTTTTGAAGTAAAATAAAGTAGAAATAAATAAGAAAATTAATATAAAGACCCTGAAAGAACTCTTTACTCTATAATATAGCTGCCACAATATTTTTTGACTGCAAATGAAGGTAATTATTTTTGTTTTCAAATGAATTGGACTTCTTCCAGGTTTCTAGCATGTTACCATTTTACTTTGTGATGAAAATATAAACTATACAGATTATGTACTCCTTTGCATCTTAAAATTATTGAAATTAAATGCTGAAATAATGTTTCTTTTTATTGACTAATTGTTTTCAATAATAATAATTTGCTATTTTTATAGACTGTGCTTATGTCTGTAGCTCTTATCTTGAGAAATTTCTGTGTGTGCAGGTTCCTGAGATATTGTCACAAATGATTTCCTTGCATTCATCACTACATAAATATTGTCTTAAAGGAAAAAAGTGTTAACATTTGTTCAAAATACTTTAGAATTCTTTCAGAAATAGGGTATTAAGTAACTTATGCTAAAAATATTTGTAAAATCTAGCTTTATAGGAGTTAGAAGCCTTTTTAAAACTGTGCCTTACTATCATTTTTCAGAGTCACATGCATAATAACCTCAATCTGGAAAGTGACCTCTTGTTTAAAATAAGAAACACAGTGATACTGCAGAATTTCAGTTCAGTTTTCTTAAGAATCAAATGCAGTTCTACTGACTACAAATGGTAACTTCCATGTAAATGACCACATTTTATAAAGGACTAGTATTTAGTATCAAATAGTGTTTATTTAAAAATCATCTGTCCTGACATTTTAAAATGCAAAGAATTCTATATATATTTTTTGTTAGTTCACTGTTCCCTAAGGAACAAGATAAAAATATCTGCCATGGATACTGACCACACCAAAAGGGGAGTTTAATCACTTCATCCAGTTGAAGAACCGCTTGGGGTGCTTAGGCAAGTTCTTTTGTCTCTGTCTGTATGGAAAACCCTTAAATATGAATGGGTAGGTTCTGGGTCTTTAGGTTAGCAACCACTTTTCATTTCCCAGAGTCACTGGAACCAAGTCTCATTAATCTATGTCTTGTAAAAAGTTATAGAGGTCACATTAAAATGTGTGCAATGTAATGGTTTCTCCATCTGGGCTAGAAAAGAAAACAAAAGTAAACAGTAGATTTCTGAGGTTTAGCTCTTTCATAATTTAATATCAGAATTGAATTCAAGAAATAACATAATGATATTACTGAGTCATAATATTAGAAATGTAAGGATTAAAATCAGCTGATGCCTTATAAATAGACATCTATAAAATGACCAGAATATTTAGTCTATGGTTAGATTATGTTTTAAATGATTTCAAATTAAATACATACAATACTGATTCAATTATGTTGCTACTTGAGAATTATAAAAATGTATTTCCATATCAACTTCCCAAGGAATCTGTATCATATAAAATGTTCAAAGCAATATAAAACAGTCTTTGTTCCTGTACCATCTTCTTTGTTCTTATATGCATGATTTTACCCCAGAAGTAGAATCTAAATTTAGAAATAGTAAGTGCCCATGGTGTACCCTGGATATTATATAACACTGTTTTAATGTGTGCAAATAAAGAATGTGATAGGAATAATGTAATGGCTTCAACATTAGGAAAATCCAAAATATTTTATGCTTAACATGAAAATAAATGGGGAATTAAAATGATTAAATGGAATAAGCACAGATACCTCAAACATCAGAAGTACATTTTCTCCACTTGATTTTGAAGTGACCATTGCCTCATCTGTATTATGAGAATCTTAACTTTTTTTAAAGTAAAATTTCCTAAGATATTAATATAACAAGAGGAATCATTAGAAGCAACATTTTACTTTAGTTATATGGATACAAATCATTTTTCAGGTGTACAAAAAAAATCATCACTAGGATGGTATAGTAGTAGTTAAAGAATAATAAAATATTCATTTCTCCAAATATTTATATTAGTTTATTCAATTCTGAGCTAGATATTTTGCTTCCAACTTAGAATGCATATTTTGAATCTATTCAGTATTTATTTAAGATCAGCATGTAGGTTAGGGGTTAGGCTACAGTAATATGTCAGAGGGAAACCTCCCATGTATAAACTCTGGAGTAAGAGATTTGGTTTTGGAGAATAGACTCATAAATACAGAGAACAAACTGAGGGTTACGGGAGGGGTTGTGGGGGAGGTTGGCTAAATGGGTAAGGGACACTAAGGAATCTACCGAAATCATTGTTGCACCATATGCTAACTAATTTGGATGTAAATTTTAAAAAAATAAAAAATAAAACAGGTTAAAAAAAAGAGATTTGGTTTTGGTGTTTTGGAAAACCAGTGAAACCTTATAGTATTGTAGCCTATGGTGTCATAAGGCAAAAATTAGACTAAGAGGTAATTCTTAAATTTAAGACAAAGACAATAAATTTAAAATCAGGCAACTCTGATTATCTAAGTAATCTGAGGCAATTGAGCTCAGATAAAATGTTGTTCTGAACCTACTGACTGAGATCCAAATAAAGAGACTATATTAAGAGGGTAGGAAATCTCAAAAATGAAAATTTCATCACATAACTGAAACAATGCTCATATAAAAGAAGAGTAAATCTAAATATAGTGTGACCTTATAGGGAGATTTCAGATGAGCGTCAATTATAAAAGGAGGCACACAAAATATGAAAAAACAAATATACTCAGGACAAATATTTTTAGATGGCACATATATACCTATTTATACACTATCGGGAAGACTGAAGCCAAGGAAGGGATGAAAACTATAAAATTAGAAGATAAATTTAAAACCACCAAAAGTGCCTTTTTAAAAAGTTATATTTGGAGTAAGAACAAAAAAGGGCTACAGCAATGTGTTTATCAGAGTTGGGATGTTCATTTAAAATGCAGATTCCAGAGGATCCTGGGAAGATGGCGGCATAGGAGGACGCTGGGCTCACCGCGTCCTGCTGATCACTTAGATTCCACCTACACCTGCCTAAATAACCCAGAAAACTGCCAGAAGACTAGCAGAATGGAGTCTCTGGAGCCAAGCGCAGACGAGAGGCCCAGGGAAGAGGGTAGGAAGGGTGGCAAGGCGGTGCGCACTACACGGACTGGTGGGAGGGAGCCGGGGCAGAGGGGCAACCCACCAGCCAAGCACAGCCCCCAAGTCTGGCTGGCAAAAGCGGAGGGGCCAGACGGAGTGTGTTCCGACAGCAAGTGGGACTTGACATCTGGAAGTTTATAAGCTAAAAGCTCTGCTCGGAGAACAGGAGGGCTGGAGGACAACAGGAGGGAGAGTTGTTGAGCCCCAGACAACAGAGCACAGCTTGGCGGGGAACAAAGGCATTCGCCAGCGCCATCTGCCTCACCCATCTCCCAGCCAAAATACCAAAGGGAACCGGTTCCTGCCAGGGAACTTGCTGGCACCACACAAACACCCAACGCTGTGCTTCTGCGGATCCATCCCTCCATTGGCAGGTCTGACTCCCTCCCAGTGCCGAAGGGCCCCTCCCGAAGCGGATCTCCAAGGGAAAAGCAAGCTGAGCCTGCTCCTCCTGCTCCTGCACACCTTATCAATCCACCCCAGCTAATACGCCAGATCCCCAGTACCACAAGTCTGGCAGTGTGCAAGTAGTCCAGATGGGCCACGCCACCCCACAGTGAATCCCGCCCCTAGGAGAGGGGAAGAGAAGGCACACACCAGTCTGACTGTGGCCCCAGTGGTGGGCTGGGGGCAGACATCAGGTCTGACTGCGGCCCCACGCACCAATGCAAGTTATTCAAGACAGCACAGAGGAAGTGCCTCATAGTCCCGCACCACTCCAGGGACTATCCAAAATGACAAAATGGAAGAAATCCCCTCAGAAAAACGTCCAGGAAATAACAACAGCTAACGAACTGATCAAAAAGGATTTAAACAATATAACGGAAAGTGAACTTAGAAAAATGGTCATAAAATTAATCGCTGGGCTTGAAAACAGTATAAAGGACAGGAGAGAATCTCTTGCTACAGAGACCAAGGGACTAAGGAACAGCCAGGAGGAGCTAAAAACCTCTATCAATGAGCTACAAAATAAAATGGAGACAACTACGGCTAGGATTGAAGAGGCAGAGGAGAGAATACGTGAACTAGAAGATAAAATTATGGAAAAAGAAGAAGCTGAGAAAAAGAGAGATAAAAAAAATCCAGGAGCATGAGGGGAAAATTAGAGAACTAAGTGATGCACTAAAGAGAAATAATCTACACATAATTGGTATTCCAGAGGAGGAAGACAGAGGGAAAGGTGCTGAAGGTGTACTTGAAGAAATAATAGCTGAGAACTTCCCTGAACTGGGGAAGGAAAAAGGCATTGAAATCCAAGAGGCACAGAGAACTCCCTTCAGACTTAACTTGAATCGATCTTCTGCACGACATATCATAGTGAAACTGGCAAAATACAACGATAAAGAGAAAATCCTGAAAGCAGCTAGAGATAAACGTGATCTAACATATAAAGGGAGACCTATAAGACTTGTGACCGATCTCTCTACTGAAACTTGGCAGGCCAGAAAGGAATGGCAGGAGATCTTCAATGTGATGAACAGAAAAAATATGCAGCCGAGAATCCTTTATCCAGCAAGTCTGTCATTTAGAATAGAAGGAGAGATAAAGGTCTTCCCAAACAAACAAAAACTGAAGGAATTCGTCACCACTAAACCAGTCCTACTAGAGATCCTAAGGGGAATCCTGTGAGACAAAGTACCTGAGACATCGCTACAAGCATGAAACCTACGGACATCACAATGACTCTAAACCCATATCTTTCTATAATAACACTGAACGTAAATGGACTAAATGCTCCAACCAAAAGACATGGGGTATCAGAATGGATAAAAAAACAAGACCCATCTATTTGCTGTCTACAAGAGACTCATTTTAGACCTGAGGACACCTTCAGATTGGGAGTGAGGGGATGGAGAACTATTTATCATGCCACTGGAAGTCAAAAGAAAGCTGGAGTAGCCATACTTATATCAGACAAACTAGACTTTAAATTAAAGGCTGTAACAAGAGATAACGAAGGGTATTACATAATAATCACAGGGTCTATCCATCAGGAAGAGCTAACAATTATAAATGTCTATGCGCCGAATACGGGAGCGCCCAAATATATAAAACAATTACTCACAAACATAAGCAACCTTATTGATAAGAATGTGGTAATTGCAGGGGACTTTAACACTCCACTTACAGAAATGGATAGATCATCTAGACACACGGTCAATAAAGAAACAAGGGCCCTGAATGATACATTGGATCAGATGGACTTGAAAGATATATTTAGAACTCTGCATCCCAAAGCAACAGAATATACTTTCTTCTCGAGTGCACATGGAACATTCTCCAAGATAGATCACATACTGGGTCACAAAAAGCCCTTCATAAGTATACAAGAATTGAAATCATGCCATGCATACTTTCAAACCACAATGCTATGAAGCTTGAAATCAACCACAGGAAAAAGTCTGGAAAACCTCCAAAAGCATGGAGGTTAAAGAACACCCTACTAAAGAATGAGTGGGTCAACCAGGCAATTAGAGAAGAAATTAAGAAATATATGGAAACAAACGAAAATGAAAAGACAACAATCCAAACGCCTTGGGATGCAGCGAAGGCAGTCCTAAGAGGAAAATACATTGCAATCCAGGCCTATCTCAAGAAACAAGAAAAATCCCAAATACAAAATCTAACAGCACACCTAAAGGAACTAGAAGCAGAACAGAAAGACAGCCTAAATCCAGCAGAAGAAGAGAAATAAGAAAGATCAGAGCAGAAATAAATATAGAATCTAAAAAAACTGTAGAGCAGATCAACGAAACCAAGAGTTGGTTTTTTGAAAAAATAAACAAAATTGAGAAACCTCTAGCCAGGCTTCTCAAAAAGAAAAGGGAGAGGACCCAAATAGATAAAATCATGAATGAAAATGGAATTATTACCACCAATCCCTCAGAAATGCAAGCAATTATCAGGGAATACTATGAAAAATTATATGCCAACAAACTGGACAACCTGGAAGAAATGGACAAATTCCTAAACACCACACACTTCCAAAACTCAATCAGGAGAAAATAGAAAGTTTGAACAGACCCATAACCAGCGAAGAAATTGAATCAGTCATCAAAAATCTCCCAACAAATAAGATCCCAGGACCAGATGGCTTCCCAGGGGAGTTCTACCAGACGTTTAAAGCAGAGATAATACCTATCCTTCTAAAGCTATTCCAAAAAAAGGAAAGGGAAGGAAAACTTTCAGACCCAATCTATGAAGCCAGTATTACTTTGATTCCTAAACCAGACAGAGACCCAGTAAAAGAAGAGAACTACAGACCAATATCCCTGATGAATATGGATGCAAAAATTCTCAATAAGATACTAGCAAATCGAATTCAACGGCATATAAAAAGAATTATTCACCATGATCACATGGGATTCATTCCTGGGATGCAGGGCTGGTTCAACATTTGCAAATGAATCAATGTGATACATCACATTAATAAAAGAAAAGATAAGAACCATATGATCCTGTCAATCGATGCAGAAAAGGCCTTTGACAAAATCCAGCACCCTTTCTTAATAAAAACACTTGAGAAAGTCGGGATAGAAGGAACATACTTAAACATCATAGAAGCCATTTATGAAAAGCCCACAGCTAACATCATCCTCAATGGGGAAAAACTGAGAGATTTTTCCCTGAGATCAGGAACACGACAGGGATGCCCACTCTCACCGCTGTTGTTTAACATAGTGTTGGAAGTTCTAGCATCAGCAATCAGACAACAAAAGGAAATCAAAGGCATCCAAATTGGCAAAGATGAAGTCAAGCTTTCACTTTTTGCAGATGACATGATATTATACATGGAAAATCCGATAGACTCCACCAGAAGTCTGCTAGAACTGATACATGAATTCAGCAAAGTCGCAGGATACAAAATCAATGTACAAAAATCAGTTGCATTCTTATACACTAACAATGAAGTAACAGAAAGACAAATGAAGAAACTGATCCCATTCACAATTGCACCAAGAAGCATAAAATACCTAGGAATAAGTCTAACCAAAGATGTAAAAGATCTGTATGCTGAAAACTGTAGAAAGCTTATGAAGGAAATTGAAGAAGATGTAAAGAAATGGAAAAACATTCCATGCTCATGGATTGGAAGAATAAATACTGTCAAAATGTCAATACTACCCAAACCTATCTACACATTCAATGCAATCCCAATCAAAATGGCACCAGCATTCTTCTCGAAGCTAGAACAAGCAATCCTAAAATTCATATGGAACCACAAAAGGCCCCGAATAGCCAAAGTAACTTTGAAGAAGAAGACCAAAGCAGGAGGCATCACAATCCCAGACTTTAGCCTCTACTACAAAGCTGTAATCATCAAGACAGCATGGTATTGGCACAAAAACAGACACATAGACCAATGGAATAGAATAGAAACCCCAGAACTAGACCCACAAACATATGGCCAACTCATCTTTGACAAAGCAGGAAAGAACATCCAATGGAAAAAAGACAGTCTCTTTAACAAATGGTGCTGGGAGAACTGGACACCAACATGGAGAAGGTTGAAACTAGACCACTTTCTCACACCATTCACAAAAATAAACTCAAAATGGATAAAGGACCTGAATGTGAGACGGGAAACCATCAAAACCCTAGAGGAGAGAGCAGGAAAAGACCTCTCTGACCTCAGCCGTAGCAATTTCTTACTGACACATCCCCAAAGGCAATGGAATTAAAAGCAAAAATTGGGGCGCCTGGGTGGCGCAGTCGGTTAAGCGTCCGACTTCAGCCAGGTCACGATCTCGCGGTCCGTGAGTTCGAGCCCCGCGTCAGGCTCTGGGCTGATGGCTCGGAGCCTGGAGCCTGTTTCCGATTCTGTGTCTCCCTCTCTCTCTGCCCCTCCCCCATTCATGCTCTGTCTCTCTCTGTCCCAAAAATAAATAAAAAACGTTGGGAAAAAAAAAATTAAAAAAAATAAAAATAAAAAAAATAAAAAAAAAAAAAAAGCAAAAATGAACTACTGGGACCTTATGAAGATAAAAAGCTTCTGCACAGCAAAGGAAACAACCAACAAAACTAAAAGGCAACCAACAGAATGGGAAAAGATATTTGCAAATGACATATCGGACAAAGGGCTAGTATCCAAAATCTATAAAGAGCTCACCAAACTCCACACCCGAAAAAACAAATAACCCAGTGAAGAAATGGGCAGAAAACATGAATAGACACTTCTCTAAAGAAGACATCCGGATGGTCAACAGGCACATGCAAAGATGCTCCATGTCGCTCCTTATCAGGGAAATACAAATCAAAACCACACTCAGATATTCTGTAGGTGCATCTCCACTAGGGCAAGTCAGCCTGAGAATCAGCACAGTAGGTCCCATCCCCAGAAAACCAGCAGAAACCCCTCAAACACACCAAGTCTACTGATCACAGAATGCTGCAAAGCTTCAGCTGTAGGGGAAACAGGATCTAGCTTCCTTTTTTTATTTTGTTTGGTACAGAAAAAGCAATTTTTCTATACTTTTATATTTTTATTATTTTATAGTATTTAAAAAATTTTTATATTATTAATTATTGCATATTTTTATTTTGAATCAAGCATCTTTTTTATTACTTTTTTTAGAGAGAGAGCTAGCACAAGCAGGAGAGAGGGGCAGAGGAACAGAGAGAGATAATCTCAAGCAGACTACATGCTCAGTGCAGAGTCTGACATGGAGCTTGATCTCATGACTCTGGGATCATGACCTGAGCCAAAATCAAGAGTTGGACACTCAACTGACTGAGCCACCGAGGTGCCCCTTTGGATCAAGCTTCTCTTAATAAGCAGACCAAATCAAAACTAAAATCTAGCTTCTTTTTTTTTTTTTACCTTCACTGTGACAAGATGGGGGAATTTACCCCAAAAGAAGGAACTGGAAGAAGTGAGGACCAGAAATTTAATCAATACACATATAAATAAGATGTCTGAACTAGAATTTAAAACAACAATGATAATGATACCAGCTGAGCTTGAAAAAGCATAGAGGACACTAGAAAATTGCTTACTGCAGAGATACGAAGAGTTAAAAATTGGTCAGGCCCAAATTAAAAATTCTATAACCAAAATGCAAACCTGAATGGATGCAATGACAGCAAGGTTAGACAAAGTAGAGAACCAAATCAGTGATATAGAAGATAAAATTATGGAAAATAATGAAAGAAAAAAAAAGAGGAAAAGGAAGGTATTGGATCACAAATGTAGACTTAGAGAACTCAGAAGTCCCAGAAGGTGAAGAGAGAGAACAAGGAGAAGGTTTATTTGATCATATTACAGCTAAAAACTTGCCTAATCTGGGGAAGTAAACAGACGTCCAAATCCAAGAACCATAGAGAACTCCCATTAAATTAAACAAAAGCCAGCCATCACCAAAATATTACATAGTCTAATTCACCAAATTAACAGACAGTAAAGAATCCTGAAAGCAGCAAGGGGAAAAAATTCCCTAACCTACAAGGGAACACAGATCAGGTTCACAGCAGATATGTCCACAGAAACTTGGAAGGTCAGAAAGGAGTGGGATGATATATCCAACATGCTGAATTGGAAAAATATGCAGCCAAGAATACTTTTATCCAGCAAGGCTGCCATTTAGAACAGATGGGGAGACAGAGTTTTCCAGACAAGCAAAAACTAAAGGAATTGTGACCAATAAACCAGCCCTGAAAGAAATATTATAGGGACTCTGAATGGGGAAAAAAGATGAAAGGCAACAAAGACTAGAAAAGAACAGAGAACATCACCAAAAGCATCAGCTTTATAGGTAACATGATGGCACTAAATTCATATCTATCAATAATCACTCTGAATGTAAATGGATTAATAGTTCCAATCAAAAGACTTAGGGTTATCAAAATGGATAAAAGAACAAGACCCATCTATACACTGCCTACAAGAGATTCATTTTAGACCTGTAGACACCTGCAGACTGAAAGTGTAGGAATGGAGAACCATCTATCATGATAAAGACCATCAAAAGAAAGCCACAGTAGCCATACTTATATCAGAAAAGCTAGATTTTATTTTATTTCATTTTTCTAGAGAAAGAGAGAGGGAACACAAGTGAGGGACAGACAGAGGGAAAGGGAGAGGATTTGAAGCAGGCTCCATGCTCAGTGCAGGGCCCAACAAGGGGCTTGATCTCATGACCATGAGATCATGACCTGAGCTGAAATCGAGAATCAGATGCTTAACCGAGCTACCCAGACCCAGACAAACTAGATTTTAAGCCAAAGACTGTAACAGGAGGTAAAGAAAGGCATTATATCATAATTAAGGGGTCTATCCATCAGGAAGATCTAACATAGTAATTATATATGTCCCCACCTTGGAAGAACTCAAATATATAAAATAATTAACAACAAATATAAGAAAAGCATTGATAATAATACAATAATAGTAGGGGACTTTAACACCCCACTTACAGAAAAATACAGATCATCTAGGCAGAAAATCAAAAAGAAAACAATGGCTTTGAATGACATACTGAACCAGATGGACTTAACAGATATATTCAGAACATTTCATCTTAAAGCAACAGAATACATATTATTTTCAAGTGCAAATGGAACATTCTCCAGAATAGATCATGCACTGGGTCATGAATCAGCCCTCAACAAGTACAAAAAGATAGAGATCACACTATGCACATTTTAAGACCAAAACACTATGAAACTTGAAGTCAACAGAAGAAAAAATTTGGAAAGACCACAAATACATGGAGGTTACAGACCGTCCTACTAAAGAATGAATGGGTTAACCAGGAAATTAAAGAAGAAATTAAAAAGTACATAGAAGCAAATGAAAATGAAAACATGACAGTACAAGACCTTTGGGATGTTGAAAGGCAGTCCTTAGAGGAAAGTGTATTGCAATAAAGGCCTAAATCAAGAAGCAAGAAAAGTCTCAAATACACAACCTAAACTTGCACCTAAAGGAGCTAGAAAAGGAACACCAAATAAAGCCTAAAGCCAGTAGAAGAAAATGATAAGATTAGAGTAGAAATAAATAATACAGAAACAAACAAACAAACAAAAACATGGTAGAACAGATAAATGAAACTAAGAGATGTTTCTTTGAAAGAAATTTAAAAAATGATAAAACCCTACCCAGACTTACCGAAAACAAAAGACATGGGTGCCTAGGTGGCTCAGTCAGTTAAGTGTCTGACTCTTGATTTTGCCTCAGGTCATGATCTCACAGTTTGTGAGTTTGAGCCCCACATTGGGCTCTGTGCTCTCAGAGTAATCCCAACTAATCACAATTAGAATTCTCTCTCTCCCTCTCCACCTGCACTTCTCCTGCTCATGTTTGTTCTCTCTCTCTCTCAAATTTAAAAAAAAAAAACTTAAAAAAAGAGAAAGGACCCAAATAAATAAAATCATGAATGAATTAAAGAGGAAAGATCACAAAGAACAGCACAGAAATACAATTATATTTAAAAAAATGTACACCAACAAACTGGGCAATCTGGAAGAAACAAATTCCTAGAAACATACAAACTACCAAAGCTGAAACAGGAAAGAAATTCCATCAGTAATCAAAATCTCCAAACAAACAAAAGTCCATGGCCAGATGGCTTCCCAGGGAAATAATACCAGACATTTAAAGAAGAGTTAATATCGATTCTTCTCAAGTTGTTCCAAAAATAGACCTGGCAGGAAAACTTTCAAACACATTCTATGAGCCCAGCATGACCTTCATTCCAAAACTAAAGACCCAACTAAAAACGAGAATTACAAGCAAATATCCCTGATAAACATGTATGCAAAAATTCTCAACACGATACTAGCAAATTAAATCCAACAGTACATTAAAATTATTATTCACCATGATCAAGTGGGATTTATTCCTGGGCTGCAGGGCTGGTTCATTATTCGCAAATCAATCAACATGATACACAACATTAATAAAAGAAAGGATAAGAACCATATGATCCTCTCAATAGATGCAGGAAAAGCACTTGACAAAATACAGCATCCATTCTTGATAAAAATCCTCCACAAAGTAGGGGTAGAAGGAACATACCTTAACATCGTAAAGGCAAACTACAAAATACCCACAGCTAACATCATCTTCAATGGGGAAAAACTGACAGCTTTTCCTCTATGGTCAGGAATAAGACAGGGATGTTCACTATCACCATTACTATTTAACATAGTACTATAAGTCTTAGTATCAGCAATAAGACAACAAAAAGAAATAAAATGCATCCAAATCTGCAAGGAACAAGTGAAACTTCCAGTATTTGCAGATGACATGATACTCTATGTAAAAACTCAAGAGTTCACACAAAAAAAATTCTAGAACTAATATATAAATTCAGCAATGTCGCAGAATATAAAATCAATGGACAGAAATCTGTTGCATTTCTATATACCAATAATGAAGCAGGAGAAAGAGAAGTCAAGGAATCAATCCCATTTACAATTGCACCAAACTTATAAGATACCTAGGAATAAAACTAACCAAAGAGGTAAAAGATCTGTACTCTGAAAACTATAGAACACTTATGAAAGAAATTGAAGAGGACACAAAGAAATGGAAAAGCATCCCATGCTCATGGATTGCAAAACAAACATTGTTAAAATGTATACTATCCAAAGCAACCTACACATTTAATGCAATACCTATCAAAATACCACCAGAATTTGTCACAGAGGTAGAACAAACAACCTTAAAATTTGTATGGAACCACAAAAGACTCTGAATAGTGAAAGCAATCCTGAAAAAAAAATTAAAAAAAGAAAGCTGGAGGCATCACAATTCTGGACTTCAAGTTGTATTCCAAAGCTGTAGTATTCAAGACAGTATGGTACTGGCAGTACAAAAACAGACACAAAGATCCATGGAACAGAATAGAAAACTCAGATATGGACCCACAACTATATGGTCAACTAATGTTTGACAAAGCAGGAAAGAATATCCAATGGAAAAAAGACAGTTTTCAACAAATATGGTTGGGAAAACTGGATGGCAACATGCAAAAGAATGAAACTGGACCACTCTCTTACACCATACACAAAAGTAAATTCAAAATGGGTTAAAGACCTAAATGTGAGATAGGAAACCATCAAAATCCTAGAGGATAACACAGGCAGCAACTTCTTTGACCTTGGTTGGAGCAGCTCCTTACTTGATACATCGCTGGAGGCAAGGGAAACAAAAGCAAACATGAACTATTAATACTTCATCAAGATAAAAAAAAAACACTTTTGCATGGTGAAGGAAACAACAAAACTAAAAGACAGCCTATGGAATGAGAGAAGATATTTGTGGGCTTTTTTTGAAGTTTATTTATTTATTTTGAGAGAGACAGAGACAGCGTGAGTGGGGGAGGGCCAGAAAGAGAAGGAGAGAGAGAATCCCAAGCAGGCTCCACACTGTCAGCATGGAGCCTGATGGGGGGACTCAAACTCACGAAACCGTGAGATCATGACCTGAGCCAAAACTAAGAGTCGGACTTTTAACCGACTGATCCACCCATTTGCCCCTGGGAGAAGACATTTTTAAATGACATATCTGATAAAGGCTTAGTATCCAAAATCTATAAATAACTTATCAAAGTCAACACCTCAAAATCCAATTATCCAGTTAAGAAATTGGCAAAAGACATAAATAGACATTTTACTAAAGAAAACATCAAACAGCTAAAAGACACATGAAAAGATGCTCAACAGCACCCATTATAAGGAAAATCACCTTGGGATGACACCTCACAACCTGTCAGAATGGTTAAAATTAACAACACAAGAAACAAGTGTTGCAGAGAAAGGGGAACCCTCTTGCACTGTTGGTGGAAATGCACAGCCTCTCTGGAAAACAGTATGGAGGCTCCTCAAAAAGTAAAAAACAAAACAAAACAAAACAAAACAAAAACACTATTCTACTGTCCACCAATTGCACTACTAGGTATTTACCCAAAGGACACAAAAATGTAGATTTTGAAGGTGTACATGCACCCTGATGTTTATAGCAGCATTATCAACAATAACAAAACTATGGAAAGAGCCCAAGTGTCCATCTAGTGATGAATGGATAAAGATGTGGTATAGATATACAATGGTGAAAAAGATGAATGGATAAAGATGTGGTATAGATATACAATTCATGAAAAAGAATGAAATCTTGCCATTTGCAACGATATGGTGAAACTAGGGTGTGTTATGCCAAGCAAAATAAGTCAGTCAGACAAAGACAAATACTATATGATTTCACTCATATGTGGGATTTAATAAACAAAACAGATGAACATATCAGAAGATGAAAAAAAAGAAAGGGAAGCAAACCATAAATGACTCTTAACAATAGAGAACAAACTAAGGGTTGATGGAGGGATGTGAGGGGGTGATGTGCTAGATGGCTGATGGGTATTAAGGAAGGCAGTTGTTATAATGAACCCTGAGTGTTGTACATAAGTAATGAATCACTGAATTCATTGGTTTCCCCTGCTGAAACCAATATTGCACTGTATGTTAACTAACTAGAATTTAAAGAAAAAAATTATGTATAAGAATCCCCCACAAATAAAATAAACTGTATACATAATATGCTCAGACAGGTGAGAGAAGGTGTTGAAGCTATGATAGAAGAACAATACTATAGTATAGTATATACTATACTATAGAATAGTAAATACTATAGTAAATACTATAAAAATAGTAATCAGCATGCAACACTTAATCCTCAAATTTTAAAACATGACAAAAAGAGATCAGCCCTCTCTGGTAGGTTAATATTATATGATTGGATATAACCTAGTGTTCTCAAGGTGTACCTGAAAATCATTTTGTGGCTGTAGGTTGAATATGGTGGAATGCACAAAGACAGTTTTCCATTTTTCTCTCCTGAAATCCCATTAAAATAATAGTAAGAAACAAATTTTAAGCCCTAATTGTGACAGACAAAAAACAGAAGGGAAATAGAAGAAAATAAAGGCAAGGCTAGGAACAGAAGAAAACTGTAAAAATTATAATTACTCTCCTCAGAGAGATAAAAGGAAGATGGAAAATGGACAGAGGTGTGGTAAATGATTTAGCCTATGGCAGAGAATGATGCACATAGGCTCACTTTTCACTGGACTACTCCTGAGCAATCATTTCAGCTTCCTCCTCCAAAAACTTGTTAACACTTCTCTGTTCTTTGTGTTCATGGGTATAGTTTGTAGATTCATAAGCTTCAAGGTCAGATGATTGAACAATAAGGCAAGCAGATCCCCAAATGTCTATATTTAGAGTTTTTGAAAAATAGACATCTTAATTTTGATGAAGTCTAATTTATTAATCTTTTCCTTTATGGTTTGTGCCTTTTGTGTTAAGAAATCTTTGCCTAATCCAAGAGGTCACTAAGATATTTTCCCATGTTATATTCTACAAACTTTATTGCTTTACCTTTCACACGTATTTATATTTTCAGTCCTCTGAGAATTTTATTATGATGTGAAATAAGGGTCTTTTCTATGTGTATATCAACATGACCTATTTATTTAAGTAAAACATTATTTCCTCATTGCACTTCAACATTGTCATAAATCGTGTAAGCAGATATGTATGGTCTGCTTCTAGGTTCTCTATTGCATTATATCACTCTATTTTTCTATATATAGACACCAATACCATACTGCCCTAGTCGATATACATTAATGGTAGGTCTTGATATCCAGCAAGTTTGTTTTATTAATCCTCTTTGAGGTTGCTTTTCTTGCCTATTCTTTGGCTTTTGCACTTATAATATAATTTTGAGAATCAATTTGTCAGTTTCAACATAAAACTTGCTGGGGTTTTCATGAAAGTCAAATATATCAATTTGCAACAAACTGGCATGTGTACAATTTTAAGTCTTTCAGATCATGAACATACATATCCCACCATTAAGTTTTGTCTTCTTTATTTTTTCTCAATAATGTTTTATAGCTTTCTGTATAGGGTTTTTGCACAGCCTTTGTTAGATTTCTTTTTAGGTTTTCAGTGCTTTTATAAAAAAAAATTCATTATTCTCAAATTCTAACTTTGAGTTTTGTATATTGACATTGTAACCAGAAAACTTATTAAATTCACTTACTATTTCTAACATATGTGTAGGTGTTCTGGGATATTCTCCATACATAACAGTGTCATGTACAAATAATAATGCCCTTTTTTTCATTTCTAACTCGTTTACCTTTTACTTTTTTCCTTGCTTTATTTTTTTAAAGTTTATTTATTTTGATAGAGTGAAAGCACAAGTGGTGGAGGGGCAGAGAGAGTGGGGAAGAGAGAGAATCCCAAGCAGGCTCTGTAGTGTCAGTGCAGAGCCTGAGGAGGGCCTCAATCTCACGAACTGTGAGATCATGACCTGATCTAAGAGTTGGAAGCTTAACTGACTGAGCCACCCAGGCTCCCTTATAATTTTTTTTTTCTTTTAAAGTCTTTGTTAGATTTTGTTATAAGTGTTATTCTAATCTCATAGAGTGAATTGAGAAACATTTCTTCATTTTCTATTCTCTGGAAGAGTTTGTGTGGCATTAATGCTATTTCTTCCATTTTAAATATGTTGAAATTTTACTGTCATCCGGGACTGGGGTTTTCTTCATGGGAAGGTTTTTATTTGCAAATTCGATTTCTTTAATAGATATAATACTATTCAAATGTGTTGTTTCCTGTGTCAATTTTGGTAAATTGTGTTTTTAAGTAAGTTTTCTATTTTATCTAAAATCAAAATGTATTGCCATGAGGTTAAAACGCCTTGTTACCTTTTTAATATCTATAGATTCCTTAGTGACATTACTTTTTTCATCTCTGATATTGGTGATCTGTGTCTTATCCACTTTTTTTGTCCTGAGAAGTTTTTTTTAAGTAAACTGTACCCCCAATATGGTGCTCAAATTTACAATCCCATGATTCAGAGTCACATTCTATACCAACTGAGCCAGCTAGGTACCCATTTGTCTTGAGTGCTTTTCCAAAAAGTTTATTGATTTTAATAGTCTTTGCAAAGAAGTAACTGACTTCTTGAATTTATGCTGCTGTATGTCTTTCTACTTAATTAAATTCTGCATTTGTCTTTATTATTTTTCATCTAATTTCATTGAGTTTAATTTGCTGTTCTTTTTTTTTAATTTCTTGAAACAGATACAATGATTATAAGATCCTTCCTCCTTCCAAACACCAGTCTCACATTGGTGAACAGTCAGAAGTCAGACACCATATGAGTCTGGGGAAAACAACTTCACAAGGTAGCCTCTTTGTGATTCAGAGCAGAACAAAAGTAGGGAAAAGGATGAATATGACATCCCCACAGGCTAATGTGTAATACAGAGTGTGAAATCTGGAGAAAAAACACTTGGGAAGAACACCATAATGCTCTTTAATATTTTAAAGGATAGTTACATGGGAGAGGGAATGAATATGTTATGTATGAATCCAGAAGCCAGTACTAGAACTACTGGAGGAAGTTATAAAAAATAGATTGTAGCTTGACATAAGAAAAAGCTTTTAACAATTAGGGACACACAAATATAGAAGACTTAAAGTATATGGAAACAAGCATTCTCATAAATTTTGTTTGGAAAGCATCTTGACAAAATGTATTAGAATTTAAAACATTGTTTCACTCAACAATTCTTTTTTTTTCAATATATGAAATTTATTGTCAAATTGGTTTCCATACAACACCCAGTGCTCATTCCAAAAGGTGCCCTCCTCAATACCCATCACCCACCCTGCCCTCCCTCCCACCCCCCATCAACCTTCAGTTTGTTCTCAGTTTTTAAGAGTCTCTTATGCTTTGGCTCTCTCCCACTCTAACCTCTTTTTTTTTCCCCCTTCCCCTCCCCCATGGGTTTCTGTTAAGTTTATCAGGATCCACATAAGAGTGAAACCATATGGTATCTGCCTTTCTCTGTATGGCTTATTTCACTTAGCATCACACTCTCCAGTTCCATCAATGTTGCTACAAAGGGCCATATTTCGTTCTTTCTCATTCCCACGTAGTACTCCATTGTGTATATAAACCACAATTTCTTTATCCATTCATAAGTTGACGGACATTTAGGCTCTTTCCGTAATTTGGCTATTCTTGAGAGTGCTGCTATAAACATTGGGGTACAAGTGCCCCTAAGCATCAGTACTCCTGTATCCCTTGGGTAAATTCCTAGCAGTGCTATTGCTGGGTCATAGGGTAGGCCTATGTTTAATTTTCTGAGGAACCTCCACACTGTTTCCAGAGTGGCTGCACCAGTTTGCATTCCCACCAACAGTGCAAGAGGGTTCCTGTTTCTCCACATCCTCGCCAGCATCTATAGTCTCCTGATTTGTTCATTTTGGCCATTCTGACTGGCGTGAGGTGATATCTGAGTGTGGTTTTGATTTCTATTTCCCTGATAAGGAGCGACGTTGAGCATCTTTTCATGTGCCTGTTGGCCATCCGGAGGTCTTCTTTAGGGAAGTGTCTATTCATGTTTTCTGCCCATTTCTTCACTGGGTTATTTGTTTTTCGGGTGTGGAGTTTGATGAGCTCTTTATAGATTTTGGATACTAGCCCTTTGTCCGATGTGTCATTTGCAAATATCTTTTCCCATTCCGTTGGTTGCCTTTTAGTTTTGTTGGTTGTTTCCTTTGCAGTGCAGAAGCTTTTGATGTTCATAAGGTCCCAGTAATTCACTTTTGCTCTTAATTCCCTTGCCTTTGGGGATGTGCCGAGTAAGAGATTGCTACGGCTGAGGTCAGAGAGGTCTTTTCCTGCTTTCTCCTCTAAGGTTTTGATGGTTTCCTGTCTCACATTCAGGTCCTTTATCCATTTTGAGTTTATTTTTGTGAATGGTGTGAGAAAGTGGTCTAGTTTCAACCTTCTGCATGTTGCTGTCCAGTTCTCCCAGCACCATTTGTTAAAGAGACTGTCTTTTTTCCATTGGATGTTCTTTCCTGCTTTGTCAAAGATGAGTTGGCCATACGTTTGTGGGTCTAGTTCTGGGGTTTCTATTCTATTCCATTGGTCTATGTGTCTGTTTTTATGCCAATACCATGCTGTCTTGATGATGACAGCTTTGTAGTAGAGGCTAAAGTCTGGGATTGTGATGCCTCCTGCTTTGGTCTTCTTCTTCAAAATTACTTTGGCTATTCGGGGCCTTTTGTGGTTCCATATGAATTTTAGGATTGCTTGTTCTAGTTTCGAGAAGAATGCTGGTGCCATTTTGATTGGGATTGCATTGAATGTGTAGATAGCTTTGGGTAGTATTGACATTTTGACAATATTTATTCTTCCAATCCATGAGCAGGGAATGTCTTTCCATTTCTTTATATCTTCTTCAATTACCTGCATAAGCTTTCTATAGTTTTCAGCATACAGATCTTTTACATCTTTGGTTAGATTTATTCCTAGGTATTTTATGCTTCTTGGTGCAATTGTGAATGGGATCAGTTTCTTCATTTGTCTTTCTGTTGCTTCATTGTTAGTGTATAAGAATGCAACTGATTTCTGCACATTGATTTTGTATCCTGCCACCTTGCTGAATTCATGTATCAGTTCTAGCAGACTTTTGGTGGAGTCTATCGGATTTTCCATGTATAATATCATGTCATCTGCAAAAAGCGAAAGCTTGACTTCATCTTTGCCAATTGGGATGCCTTTGATGTCCTTTTGTTGTCTGATTGCTGATGCTAGAACTTCCAACACTATGTTAAACAACAGCAGTGAGAGTGGGCATCCCTGTCGTGTTCCTGATCTCAGGGAAAAAGCTCTCAGTTTTTCCCCGTTGAGGATGATGTTAGCTGTGGGCTTTTCATAAATGGCTTTTATGATCTTTAAGTATGTTCCTTCTATCCCGACTTTCTCAAGTGTTTTTATTAAGAATGGGTGCTGGATTTTGTCAAAGGCCTTTTCTGCATCGATTGACAGGATCATATGGTTCTTATCTTTTCTTTTATTAATGCGATGTATCACATTGATTCATTTGCGAATGTTGAACCAGCCCTGCATCCCAGGAATGAATCCCACTTGACCATGGTGAATAATTTTATATGCTGTTGAATTAGACTTGCTAGTATCTTATTGAGAATTTTTGCATCCATATTCATCAGGGATATTGGTCTGTAGTTCTCTTTTTTTACTGGGTCTCTGTCTGGTTTAGGAATCAAAGTAATTCTGGCTTCATAGAATGAGTCTGGAAGTTTTCCTTCCCTTTCTATTTCTTGGAATAGCTTGAGAGGGATAGGTATTATCTCTGCTTTAAACGTCTGGTAGAACTCCCCTGGGAAGCCATCTGGTCCTGGACTCTTATTTGTTGGGAGATTTTTGATAACCGATTCAATTTCTTCGCTGGTTATGGGTCTGTTCAAGCTTTCTATTTCCTTCTGATTGAGTTTTAGAAGCATGTGGGTGTTTAGGAAATTGTCCATTTCTTCCAGGTTGTTCAGTTTGTTGGCATATAATTTTTCATAGTATTCCCTGATAATGGTTTGTATCTCTGAGGGATTGGTTGTAATAATTCCATTTTCATTCATGATTTTATCTATTTGGGTCATCTCCTTTTCTTTTTGAGAAGCCTGGCTAGAGGTTTCTCAATTTTGTTTATTTTTTCAAAAAACCAACTTTTGGTTTCGTTGATCTGCTGTACAGTGTTTTTAGATTCTATATTGTTTATTTCTGCTCTGATCTTTCTTACTTCTCTTCTTCTGCTGGGTTTAGGCTGCCTTTGCTGTTCTGCTTCTATTTCCTTTAGGTGTGCTGTTAGATTTTGTATTTGGGATTTTTCTTGTTTCTTGAGATAGGCCTGGATTGCAATGTATTTTCCTCTCAGGACTGCCTTCTCTGTGTCCCAAAGCGTTTGCATTTTTGTCTTTTCATTTTCGTTTGTTTCCATATATTTTTTAATTTCTTCTCTAATTGCCTGGTTGACCCACTCATTCTTTAGTAAGGTGTTCTTTAACCTCCATGCTTTTGGAGGTTTTCCAGACTTTTTCCTGTGGTTGATTTCAAGCTTCATTGCACTGTGGTCTGAAAGTATGCATGGTATAATTTCAATTCTTGTACACTTATGAAGGGCTGTTTGGTGACCCAGTATACGATCTATCTTGGAGAATGTTCCATGTGCACTCGAGAAGAAAGTATATTCTGTTGCTTTGGGATGCAGAGTTCTAAATATATCTGTCAAGTCCATCTGATCCAATGTGTCATTCAGGGCCCTTGTTGCTTTATTGACCGTGTGTCTAGATGATCTATCCATTTCTGTAAGTGGGGTGTTAAAGTCCCCTGCAATGACCACATTCTTATCAATAAGGTTGCTTATGTTTATGAGTAATTGTTTTATATATCTGGGGGCTCCGGTATTCGGCACATAGACATTTATAATTGTTAGCTCTTCCTGATGGATAGACCCTGTAATTATTAGATAATGCCCTTCTTCATCTCTTGTTACAGCTTTTAATTTAAAGTCTAGTTTGTCTAGACTGTGGTCTACTCCAGCTTTCTTTTGGCTTCCAGTAGCATAATAAATAGTTCTCCATCCCCTCTCAATCTAAAGGTGTCCTCAGATCTAAAATGAGTCTCTTGTAGACAGCAAATAGATGGGTCTTGTTTTCTTATCCATTCTGATACCCTATGTCTTTTGGTTGGCGCATTTAATCCATTTACATTCAGTGTTATTATAGAAAGATACGGGTTTCAAGTCATTGTGATGTCTGTATGTTTTATGCTTGTAGTGATGTCTCTGGTACTTTGTCTCACAGGATTCCCCTTAGGATCTCTTGTAGGGCTGGTTTAGTGGTGACGAATTCCTTCAGTTTTTGTTTGTTTGGGAAGACCTTTATCTCTCCTTCTATTCTAAATGACAGACTTGCTGGATAAAGGATTCTCGGCTGCATATTTTTTTTTCTGTTCATCACATTGAAGATCTCCTGCCATTCCTTTCTGCCTGCCAAGTTTCAAAAGAGAGATCAGTCACGAGTCTTATACGTCTGCCTTTATATGTGAGGGCACGTTTATCCCTTTCTGCTTTCAGAATTTTCTCTTTATCCTTGTATTTTGCCAGTTTCACTATGATATGTCGTGCAAAAGATCGATTCAAGTTACGTCTGAAGGGAGTTCTCTGTGCCTCTTGGATTTCAATGCCTTTTTCCTTCCCCAGTTCAGGGAAGTTCTCAGCTATAATTTCTTCAAGTACCCCTTCAGCACCTTTCCCTCTCTCTTCCTCCTCTGGGATACCAATTATGCATATATTATTTCTTTTTAGTGTATTACTTAGTTCTCTAATTTTCCCCTCATTTTCCTTGATTTTTTTATCTCTCTTTTTCTCAGCTTCCTCTTTTTCCATAATTTTATCTTCTAGTTCACCTATTCTCTCCTGTGCCTCTTCAATCTGAGCCGTGGACGTTTCCATTTTATTTTGCATCTCGTTTAAAGTTTTTCAGCTCCTCGTGACTGTTCCTTAGTCCCTTGATCTCTGTAGCAAGAGATTCTCTGCTGTCCTGTATACTGTTTTCAAGCCCAGCGATTAATTTTATGACTATTATTCTAAATTCACTTTCTGTTATATTATTTAAATCCTTTTTGATCAGTTCATTAGCTGTTGTTATTTCCTGGAGATTCTTCTGAGGGGAATTCTTCCGTTTGGTCATTTTGGATGGTCCCTGGAGTGTTGGGGACCTGCAGGGCCCTTCCCCTGTGCTGTGGTGTGTAACTGGAGTTGGTGGGCGGGGCCGCAGTCCAACCTGATGTCTGCCCCCAGCTCACCGCTGGGGCTACAGTCAGACTGGTGTGTGCCTTCTCTTCCCCTCTCTTAGGGGCGGGATTCACTGTGGGGTGGCGTGGCCCGTCTGGGCCACTTGCACACTGCCAGGATTGTGGTGCTGGGGATCTGGCTTATTAGCTGGGGTGGGTAGGCAAGGTGCACGGGGGCAGGAGGGGCAGGCTTAGCTCGCTTCTCCTTAGGTGATCCACTTCAGGAGGTGCCCTGTGGCAGCGGGAGGGAGTCAGACCTGCTGCCAGAGGGTTGGCTCCACAGAAGCACAGCGTTGGGTGTTTGCGCGGATCAAGCAAGTTCCCTGGCAGGAACTGGTTCCCTTTGGGATTTTGGCTGGGGGATGGGCAAGGGAGATGGCCCTGGTTAGCGCCTTTGTTCCCCAACAAACTGAGCTCTGTCATCCGGGGGCTCAGCAACTCTCCCTCCCTTTGTCCTCCAGCCTCCCCGCTTTCTGAGCAGAGCTGTTAACTTATGCCCTCCCAGATGCTAAGTCGCGCTTGCTGTCGGAACACACTCCGTCTGGCCCCTCTGCTTTTGCCAGTCTCGGGGGCTCTGCTTGGCCAGCAGGCTGCCCCTCCGTCCCGGCTCCCTCCAGCCAGTCCGTGCAGTGCGCACCGCCTCTGCACCCTTCCTATCCGATTCCGTGGGCCTCTCGTCTGCACTTGGCTCCGGAGACTCCATTCTGCTAGTCTTCTGGTGGTTTTCTGGGTTAGTTAGGCAGGTGTAGGTGGAATCTAAGTGATCAGCAGGACGCACGGTGAGCCCAGCATCCTCCTACACCGCCATCTTCCCGAAGTCCTCAACAATTCTACTTTTAGGATTTTTTTCTGTAGGTGTTATTGTAATGTAATATATAATGTGCACCAGGAACTATGCTCAAGAATAGTTATTTAATATTGTTTGAAATAGCAAAAGAGTGGTAACAACTTAAATGTCTATCAGTAGGGAACTGACTACAGTTACAATACAGTTTAGCCATTTACTGGGATAATGTCCAAGATCTATTATGTGTTATCACATTTTACAAGGTTTCAGTCTAATTGATTGCAAGTTTTGTAAAAATGTTACTTGACAGATGATTTGACAAGCACCAGTTTAAGCAATTTTTAGGTCAATGTAGTCTCTACCTTAAAATTATTGGTTAGTTGCTACTTTGAGAGACAGACTTCAATGTGAGAAACTCCTTGCTCTGCTCCTTTTCTATACATACTTCTCTTTGGGGCAGTAGTGGGATGGTAGGAGTGCAGAAAAGATGAGGATGGTGATCAACTACAAATACCTTTCCTTCTCTTGCCATTAATTCCCCAACATATTAATTGATGCCTGGTGCATACTGCATGCTCATAGCAAGAATGCTCTGGGATACCTACACAACTCTGCTCTACTGATTGTATACTTAGCAAGAGTCAGCTTATGAAAACTAAGTCAAATACTTCAAAAGGACTGATTTAGTTGTTTTCAAAAACGTGTTGGATTGGGGGAAACTGTCACAGAGTGGGAAAAACCATCATAGTCTGAGGAATTCTACACTTATATTTACTTACACATTTCTTCTGTTTTTTTCTTTATTTTAAAGAAACAAATTGAAATAGTAGCTTACTGTACAGAACCTTAATTGGTAGACGTGTTCTCAGAAAAAAAGCTTTGGCACTTATGTCAAAATATTGTCAAATTAATGTGCATTTGCATTATTTATGTTTCAAAAAATGTTTAGGATATGTTTAAGATACTTTTTAACAATAACTTCTAAAGTACGGTTCCCAATCACATCATTTAAGAGAACTTCTATGGTGGGGTGCCTGGATGGCTCAGTTGGTTAAGCATCTGACTCCTGGTTTTGGTTCATGTTCATGATCACACAGTTAGTGAGTTCCAGTCCTGTGTCAGGCTCTGTGCTGACAGCTCAGAGCCTGGTGTCTGCTTTGGATTCTGTGTGTGTGTGTGTGTGTGTGTGTGTGTCTCTGCCCCTCCCCCACTTGCGTTATATCTCTCTCTGTCTCTCAAAAATAAATAAATGTTCAAAAAATTAAAAAAGTACAAAATGTATTCAGTGAAGGGATGGATTATTTTATACTGGAATGTCAGATATTACAAAATAGATACCTTGGAGAGATCTTGAAAGATAAGTGGTATTGGTAAGTATGTGAATTAAAGAACTGTAGGATAATAGGCCTAAAGACAGGAAGGCAGGAACGTGTTTATGAAGGGCACAGTGAGGCCTGGTCAAGTTTGGATGAAGGTTCATACTGGGATCATAGACTATTAGATTAGCTAGGATAAAGTCTATGATCTTAAAGCAGCCATTCTGATTGCTCTCATCTGTGCTCTGGTTGAAATTGCTTTCAAACTTTGTTGGCAGAAAGCTACAGTAATTTTCTACTGAAACTACAGTTGCCCCTTGAACAACATGGGTTTGAACTGTGCAGGTCGACTTATAGGTAGATTTTTTTATAGTACAGTATTGTAAATGTATTTTCTCTTCCTTATGACTTTCTTAATAATATTTTATTTTATCTAGTTTACTTTATTGTAAGATACAGTATATAATACATATAACATACGTGTTAATCAACTGTTTATGTTATCATTAAAGTTTCCAGTCAATAACAGTTTTTGTAGTTAAGTTTTTGAGGAGTCAAAAGTTATATGCAGATTTTTGACTGCATGGGGGGAAGAGGTGGATGTCAGTTCCTCTTACCCCCATGTTGTTCACGGTTAACTGTACATAGAAGAATTAAGGACAATCATCAGGAAGAGACAGGGCTAGCAGGTGAGGAGAAAGAAGAACATGATAAGAGTCTGGAGGAATCCTTTAATTCTGATATGAATAATGAGAGAAAACCAGTCACAGAAAATCTGGGTTTTGAAGCCTCATCTAATGTCTGAGAATTTCTAAAATTCCTTTATAGTGTTCAAACCAAACATACTACTTTTTTTCTGAATATTAAAAAGAAATGACTCGTGAACATCTTGTTACTTAAGCACATAAGCATACTTATTTTTTTGTAGACAGAGATTGAAGTTAAGAAAAAAGATTTTACATAGCAACACAGTACATACATGATGTATTATGTGTACTACAGTCTAAATGCTCTGATATTTAGCATTTTCTTATTTTAACTATTTTCTATTCAAGCTGATATCATTAAAACATGCCATTTTGTATCCACTAAATTGATTTTAGTGCCCAGCAAAGAATGTGCCGCTCAGTTTGAAAAGTACTGTCTAGGGAAGTGGCTCTCAAAGAGAGGCGATTTTACCCTCCAGGAGACATTTGGCAAAGTCTGGAAACATTTGCTTCTTGCAATTGCGGTGTGGGCAGCTACTTGTGTTTATCTGGTAGGTAGAGGCCATGGATTACTGTTGAATCTCCTACAATGTACAGGACAGTCACTACCCCTCCTCCCCCAACAAATAATTATCTGATTCCAATTGTCAATAGTCACAGGTTAAGAAACTCTCGTATAGAGAATCCATTAATGGTAGGTGAGAGCTTGCTTCAGAGATTATATTTCCATTTCTTGAGCAACTGAGATTCAAGTGGTCCTTGTACTGCCATCCTGCATCTTCCAATGAGTAGAGCTGGATGAGAATTCATTATACCCTTTTCTATTGTTAGATGCCCTTTGCTTCCTTCTATAGTACAATTATACAAAGACAAGAGGTCAAAATACCTGTAACCATTAATTCAAATACCACTTCTTTTGTTATACTTAGAAATGTATCCTAAGATAGTTAAGCTGTCACTATTTAAATTATAAACTTCATGAGTTGACCGCTTTGCACATGCTAGTGTGCCTTTCTTGAGATCATGAGCAGTATAAAATACCAAAAAAGATATTCTTAACCCACTGAAACTGAAATAGATGTTTGTTGTTTTAAGCCAGTAAATTTTGAAGTAGTTTGTCATGCAGCAATAGATAACTACTAAGGACTATTAAATTTTCCAACTGTGATTGTGGAATGATCTATTTTGCCATTTACTTTTATCACTTATTTCTTCATGTTTTTTGAAGCGGTCCAATGGGATACATGTATGTATCATTGTTATATATTCCTGATAAACTGACCTTTTACCACTATGAAGTGTCCTTCTTTATCACTCACTCATATTTCATTTTTCTTTCATTTTTCATCTGATCAATATGGTCATTCTGTTCTGTTATGCTTACTGTTTGTAAAGAGTATCTTTTTATATCTATTTAATTTCAACCTATGAATTTTTATCGAAATTATATCTCTTTTAGACACATGCAATTGGGTCTTATTTTCTTTTTATCCATTTTGACAATTTCTACCTTTTACTTGGAGTATTTAGTTCAGTAACTTTAATGTAATCATTGGCATGTATTTGATTTTATCATTCTTTTGTGTTTTCAAATATCATCCTCTATTTCTTATTTCTTTCCTTCCTATCTTGTCTTTTATTGACTTATTTGAATTACATTACAGATTTCCCCCACTACCCAAAGGTAGAGCATTCCTATGAAACATTTTGTAAGCTGAAATGACATAAAGTGAGGAAGCGATTACCATTAATTTGTATGGAAAGTTTTTTGAGTATTCCAGACCCTGAATATAACCTCTCTTAGGTTTTTCTGATACTTTGGGAAACCTCATACTAACGGATGCACAAAATAAATGTAGATAAAGCACACAGTTCAAAGCTATGATGGCTTGTTGGTGAGATGCTGAGTGTAGTTCCCCAAGAAAAGAGCTTTTTGGTTCAGTTCTCACTGCTTGTGGCATGTGCTGTCTCTATAACCGTTCACTGCAAAACAAATGCTGAAAGCCATTTTCACTTTTTACCTTTTTTTTTGTAAAAATGAAAATCCTCTTTGGATTTCTTTCAGTTAGCAGAAACAGGTACTGATGTAGGTCTTTTCCTAAAAGCAAAGTGCTGTAACGTGAACTTTCAAAAAGTGGGGATGCCCATATTAGTCCCTGATAAATTTTTTAGCTATAATTCTTTTCATTTTATTTATTCATGATTTCCTTAAGGTTTACATTATTAATTATACAGTCCATTTATAGTTAAAAATGTCCTTTCTGCTATAGTTGATATGTTTATTATACCTATACATTCTAATGCCCACAAGATGATGTTATCATTTTTGCATTAAATGGTTAAGTGGCTTATGAAGAACAGTTATGTGGAAATAAGAAGAAAAGGGAAAAAAAACAGTAGTCATTGAATTTACCCAAATATCTGCCATCTCTGGCACTCTGTATTCTTTTCTAATAGTCTGAGTTTCCATCTGGTATTATGTCCCTTCAATATGAAGAACTTCCCTTAACATTTCTTATAATGCAGATATATTAGTTATGGAATTAGCTTTCTTCTACCTGAAAATGTCTGTATTTTCCCTTAATTTTGAAGAATACTTTTTTCTGTATATAAAGTAATGGATTAACAGTTTTCTTTATTTCCTCATTAAAATTTTTTCTCAGGGCGCCTGGGTGCCTCAGTCAGTTAAGCACCCGACTTCGGCTCAGGTCATGATCTCACCGTTCTTGGGTTCAAGCCCTGCATCAGGCTCTATGGTGACCACTCAGAGCCTGGAGCCTCCTTCGGATTCTGTGCCCCCCTCTCTCTCTGCTCCTCCCCCGCTCACGCTCTCTCTCTCTCGCTCAAAAATAAACATTAAAAAATATTTAAAAAATTTTTTCTCCATTCCTTTCTGGCCTCCTTCCTTTCTGACAAAGTCAGGTGTTAATGGAACCATTGCCGCCACCCCCTTATTGTCTTACTTTTGCTGCTTCAAGATTGGCTTTTTATCTTTGGCTTTCAATAATTTGTGATGTTCCTTGGCATGAGCTTATTTTTGTTTATTCTACATGATATTCATTGAGTGTCTTGAATCTTCAAATTTCTGTCTTTAATCAAATTTAGGAAACTTTTAGCTATTATTTCTTCAAATATTTTTTTCTGTCCAAGTATGTTTCTCTTCATCCTCTGATATTGCATTTATGCACATGTCAAATCACTTAATGTCACATGACAGTTCCCTGTTTCTTTGGTTCTTTTTTTTTATCTTTTTGCTCTCTGTACTTGCCATTAGATCACTTAAATTTATCTTTTTTTGTAATTTTTTTAGAGAGAGAGAGAGAGACAGTGCTTGAGTGGGGGAGAGGGGCAGAGAGAGAGAGAGAGAGAGAGAGAAAGAGAGACTCTTAAGCAGGCTCCATATTCAGCACAGAGCCAATGTGGGACTTGATCCCACAACCCTGAGATCATGACCTGAACCAAAATCAAGAGTTGGACACTCAACCAACCGAGTCACCCAGGTACCCCTTTAATCAATCTCTTTAAGTTCACTTACTCATTACTCTGTCATTTACATTTGGCTGTTAAGTCTATTCTGAACTTTTGATTTCAGAAAGCATATTTTTCAATTCTAATATTTCCATTTATAACTGTTCTATTCTCTTTCTTTGCTGAATTTTTTACTTACTGAAACCATATTTTGTTTACTTCATTAAGGATTGTTATTATAACCAATTAAAATTTGTATATTAATTCCAACACTGATTCATCTTGGTATCAGACCCAACTGATTTTTTTTTCTTTTTTAGATGTGTTCCATTTTCTTGGTTCTTTATATGCCTCATTATTTTCTACTGTATCCTGGGTATTTTGAATGTGAAATTGTGGAGATTTCATATTCTGGTATTTTCCCCTAATGAATATTGTCTCCTTTGTTTTAGTAGGTGATTTTTTTTAAAATGAGAACTGGGGTTGAACTTCAAACTGCAAACTCAATTGAGATTGTATTTAAATGTGTCTATGTGTAGAGATTACCCATGAGTTGTCAGTTTGCAATCTCTGGTCTAGAGTTAGATGGCCTTTAACTGAGATGCGTTTAGGCTGTCTCATACATACATGCCTGATTCTGAGGTCAGTTAGAAAGGTGGGTGAACAGAATTTGGAGATCTGCTGTATGGTTCTCTTCCTTGTAGTATTCCTCCATTCTCTTAAACACTCACATTTTCCTGGGTTCAAATTTCCTGTTTTATAAGTCTGAGACAGATTTTATTTTTCTGCATGAATCCCAACCAGGTATAGACTGCAATTAGCTTCAGGCTAAAAACATCAGCGATAGGTATTTACTTGTCTCCCTTCCCCCAAGTGAACTTGTACTGCAAACCCCAGCAGACATGTCTGTTCACTCTCTAGTACATTCATGTATTTGTTCTTTGCTGTATGCCCAAGTTTTATAATTATTTTATGCAGTGGGGTGGAGGTGGAGAGTTGTCAGGTAGGATCTTAATCTATCATACCTAGAAGTGGAACTCTCTAGTTTTAATTTTTAAAATGTCAAATTTCAAATAAAGAAATAGAAAATAGTACAATGGATCCCCATATGCCTATCACCAGATTCTATTATTATCAAGATCTGCCTCACTTATTTCACTTATTTTACTACCTCTTTTTCTGCTTTTTCTCATTTTTCCTAATACTTAAAGCAAATCCCAGACATCTCATTATTTCACCTCTACATATTTCTGTATGCATCTCTAAATATCATGGATACTCTTTTACATAACCACAATGACATTATCATGCCTAAATAATTAGCTATATTTTAGGTATTACCTAATATTTAATCCACAAAAAAATGTTCCTGATTGTTTAAAAATGCATGTTTGCATTAGGATCAAAATTAGATCCACAATTGCATTTGATTGATATGCCTGTTTGGTCTCTTTGAATCTAGAACAGTATAATCTCTGCACCTTCATTTTCCCTGCCATCGGCTTGTTGGAGTAACCACATTAGTTGTTCGTATGGAATATTCGACATTGTAGATTTGTCTTTTTCCTTGAAGTGTCATTTTACTTGTTCCTCTATGCTTTATATATCTATAAATGGAAGTTAGCTCTAGAGATTTAATTAAGTTCAGGGTCAACATTTTTGGCAAGAGTACTTTGAAAATGGTGCTTTGTGCCTGATATCACGGTGTCTGGATATCATAACAATTTTTGTATTTCACTCTAAACCAGAAGCCACAAACTGATGATGCATGAGCAAATCTTGCACATTAACACATTCAAATCCAATTGTTAGTTGCTATTTCTTGTTTTGTTTACACTGTTGTTTTTCCTAAAGTCAAAGGAAAACAAACATAAAAGCTGCAGTTGTATCTCAATAAAAAGTAGGAAAATGGAAGAACACAATTGCTTCCTGTTTCAACATATTTATTCATACATCAGACATATCCATTCATTTTTATTACCTGCCAGACCCCTGTAAACATGAGTTTATGATGCTGTTCTATATATTCTCCAACTCATCATAGCAAATACACCAAAACTCTGATCACAAATATTGAACCCACCTCTTTTTTTTTAACTTTTAAATTAAAGTTTAGTTAGTTAACATACAGTGCAATATTGGTTTCAGGTGTAGAATTCAGTGATTCATCACTTACATACAACACCCACTTCTCATCATAACAAGTGCCCTCTTTAATACCCATTACCCATCTAGCCCATTGCCCACCCACCTCCCTTCATCAACTTTCAGTTTATTCTTTTATCATTAAGAGTCTTTTGTGGTTTGTTTCCCTTCTGCTGTTTTTTTTTTTTTGCCCCTTCTCATATGTTCATCTATTTTGTTTCTTAAATTCCACATATGAGTGAAATAATGTGGTATTTGTCTTTCTCTAAATGACTTTTTCACTTAGAATTATGTACTCCAACTTCATCCATATCATTGCAAATGGCAAGATTTCATCTTTTTGATGGCTGAGTAATATTCCATCATATATATATATATATATATATATATAAATAAAACCTCACATCTTCTTTATCAGATGATGGACATTTAGGCTCTCTCCATACTTTGAATATTTTTTATAATATTGCTATAAACATTAGGGTGCATGTACCCCTTGAATCTGTATTTCTGTATCCTTTGGGTAAGTAACTAGTAGTGCAATTGCTGGATTGTAGGTAGTTCTATTCTTACTTTTACTCCATACTGTTTACCAGAGTGGCTGCACCAGTTTGCATTCCCACCAACAGTGCAAGAGAGTTGAACCTACCCTTCATAGTCAACTAACATTTACCCAAACCACGTACAATTAGGTTTTGTTTATTGCAAGCTCTGTATTACTGCACAACTGAGCTCAAATTTGAAGTTTACATTGTATGTGCTTTTTAAGAAATGAGAGAATTAGGGAAATATATATATATATATGTGTGTGTGTGTGTGTGTGTGTGTGTGTATAAACCCTCCTATAATCCTGAAAAATACAATTACACATGACAAAAAATAATCTTCATTATCTCTAAAGTTTTGAAACTGGTTAAATTCCTTTAAAATTTTTACCATACATTTCATCACAAAATTAAAAGAATTTAAGGTGGTTCATAAAGCTAAAGCATTGATGTCTCCCTATGCAATATCTTTACTTAGACCTAAAAAAAATTTTTTTTCTTTAATGTTTATTTCTTTTTGACAGAGAGAGACAGAGCATGAGCAGGGGAGGGGCAGAGAGAGAGGGAGACACAGAATCCGAAGCAGGCTCCAGGCTCCGAGCTGTAAGCACAGAGCCCAACTTGTGGCTTGAACTCACAGACCATGAGATCATGACTTGAGCCAAAGTAGGATGCTCAGCCGACTGAGCCACCCAGGCGCCCCTTCACTTGGACTTTTTAAAGAGAAACCATAAACCATAAACAAAAGGCCATAAAGATATCGTATGAAATGAATCTTGTAAACTCAGATTTGTCGAAGAAGACAGTTATTTTAAACTTACAGGGGATATAAACAAATATGAAACTTTAGTATCCAGGACATGCAAACCAGAGTGTTGAAAACATAAGTTACAAGTTGAACATCATGTTTCCAGTTCTTTCAGGAAAAATATATTTATCTAGTGCCTAAATTGAGACAAAGGAAGTCAGAAAGAAAGGGGAATTACTAAAAGAGTGTATTATAAGTGTTCTCCTTGAGATTGTTTTGGAATGGCTTTAAAAACTGGCTATGTAAATTAAAGCTGCGTTTAGCACTTCCTCAACAGCTTACCTTAGATTTTGCTAAACTTGGCAACGTTATAAGGGTCATATTTTCCCAGGGATGCACTCCTCCTGAACAGAATGTATTTGACAGTAAACAAGTTTTCTTTCATTCTGGGCATTTACGTGTCTGCTTTCCATAACATACAGCAAGACAAAGTTCACCATTCTGGACCCTCTCTCAATATTTCCAATTTAGCTATGAAAACAAGATTTTTTAATTTCATGGTTTGTAGGAGTGTCCTTTAAAAGTTAACTCTTTTTGTGTGTGTGTGTTTTGTGAGTTACTGCATAATGGTATTTCCTCCTAAATGTTGCCAAATATGGGATGAAATAGCTTATATAGATTCATTTTCCAAGGCAAAACCTTCGTCATACATCTTTTCAGCTACTTATTATTGAAACGTATCCAATTTTGGAGTAGATTCACGTCCATGGCCTTTGATAATGACCTGTCCATCATACCTTAGATCCCCCGAATTTTTTCTAATTTTGGAATATCCCTAGTTTCCTTTGCATTAAATTCTGAGCTGCTGGAACCCTCTTTCAATATTCTTAGCTGCAGGGGTAATAGATCTAGGAAAGATGGCTGAGTTTCTGATTCTGTCTTTGTAATCTCCCACCGTGTCTTGTGTGTAGGCAGTATTCAGTAAATATTCTAAAAATGACAAAACTTTCTTCAATTTACTCCAGTGTCCAACGCAGAATCCTGGGACAAGAGCAGGGTTTGCAGGAGGAGGTGCTATTGCTTTTTTTTTTTTCAATATATGAAGTTTATTGTCAAACTGGTTTCCATACAACACCCAGTGCTCACCCCAAAAGGTGCCCTCCTCAATACCCATCACCCCCCCTCTCCCCTCCCTCCCATCCCCCATCAACCTTCAGTTTGTTCTCAGTTTTTAAGAGTCTCTTATACTTTGGCTCTCTCCCACTCTAACCTCTTTTTTTTTTCCCCCTTCCCCTCCCCCATGGGTTTCTGTTAAGTTTCTCAGGATCCACATAAGAGTGAAACCATATGGTATCTGTCTTTTTCTGTATGGCTTATTTCACTTAGCATAACACTCTCCAGTTCCATCCATGTTGCTACAAAGTGCCATATTTCATTCTTTCTCATTGCCATGTAGTACTCCATTGTGTATATAAACCACAATTTTTTTATCCATTCATCTTACTTAAATAACTTCGCAACAAATATTACGATACCACAATGCAACACCCTAGACATCATACCTGGCTTCTCTGCAGGACAATGTGGAATAGAACCACATTTATGGAATCATGTGGAGACCTCCTGCATTTTCCTAATATTGTTCTCTTGATAGTGAAAGTATTTCTATGGAATGCATCGATCATGTCGTTGTCCTGGCCAATTTTTTTTTCTCTTTTAAGTTGCTAACTGATCTAACTCTTAGAAGCTCATGTCTCACTGGCTTTGCGGTTCTCCAACATCTGTTCGCCCATGAATTCCCTGAAACATCCATTCCTCGCAAGATCTGCTGTTTCTCTTTACAACTGATTTACATTGTGGTGTCAGAGCACATCACCTCTCAGCAAGGCACGATCTTGCCTTGCTGGGATGGGATGGGTCTGAAGATGTATAGTGTGAGGAGGTGACACGGTGATGTCTTATTTCATAAGTGGAAGGTTTACATGTGACATATTTACCTTAAAATGATATTTTGCTTCTCTAAATAACTTTGTAAACGTGAAAGTTTGGGTAGTGAGGCGTTTCTGTTCGTGATAATCAAGTTCTAAAGCAGACTCTGAACGTCAAACACTCTAATTTATTCATTCAATCCGGAATGATATGATCACCAAACATAAAAAAATAAAAAAATAAAAGTTAACTCTTTAGAGATGCTTGGGTGGCTCAGTTGGTTAAGTCTTAAATCATGTCTTTCCCTGATTTATTTTGCTTAGCGTAATACACTCCAGATGTGGTATGTACACACACACACACACACACACACACACAGTGGAATACTCAGCGATCAAAAAGAATGAAATCTTGTCAATTTCAACAATATGGATGGAACTAGAGTGTATCATGCTTTTCTCCCTAAAATTTATCTTCTTTGAGACCTAAATGTGAGATGCAAAACCATAAAAATTCTAGAAGAGCACAGGCTGTTAATTTCTGTGACATTGGCTATAGCAACATTTTTCTACATATGTCTCCTGAGGCAAAGAAAACAAAAGCAAAAATAAACTATTGGGGCTACATCAAAATAAAAAGCTTCTGCACAGCAAAGTAAACAATAAAAAAAAACCTAAATGACAACCTACAGAATGGGAGAACATATCTGCCAAAGACATATCCAGAAAAGGGTTAGTATACAAAATATATAAAGAACTAGTACATCTCAATACAGACAGCCCCTAAATAATCCAATTAAAAAATAGTCAGAGGACATGAACAGAAATTTCCCCAAAGACACAGAGATGGCCAACAGACATGAAAAAATGCTCAATATCACACATCATCAAGGGAATGCAAATCGAAACTACAGTGAGATATCTCCTCACACCTGTCAAAATTGCTAAAATCAACACAAGAAACACCAAGTGTTGGCAAGGATGTGCAGAATAAGGAAGCTTCATGCACTGTTGCTGGAATGTAAACTGGTGCAGCCACTGTGGAAAACAATACGGAGGTTCCTCAAAACATTAAAAGTAGATGATCCAGTAATTCTACTACTGGATATCTACCCAAAGAATATGAAAACACTATGCTTATTGCAGCATTATTTACAATAGCCAAGATTTGGAAGCAACCCAAGTGCCCATCAATATATGAATAAAGAATATATGAGATTATATATATATAAATGAATATATATATGTGTAATGGAATATATATATAATGGAATATTATTCAGCTATCAAAAAGGATGAGATAGTACCCTTTGTGACAACATGGATGGGTGTAGAGGGAATTATGCGAGGTGAAATCAGTAAGACAGAGAAAGACAAACACAAAATGACTTCGCTCATATGTGGAATTTAAGAAACAAAATGCACAAAGATAAAAAGAAATAAAAAAACAGACTCTTAACTTTAGAGAACAGTTACCAGAGGGGATGTGAGTGGGGGGATGGGTAAAATAGGTGATGGGGATTAAAGACTACATTTATTTTGATGACACTGAGTAATGTATAAAATTGTTGAATCACTATATTGTACACTTGAAACTAATATAACATTGTATGTTAGCTATACTGGAATTAATAAATCAAATAAAAATTATCTTCTTTCACCTCTGAATTATTCAAACATGCTGATATCCTTTTCAGTTCATAGGCCTACATTACTCTTTTTTTTTAAATATTTATTTATTTTGAGAGAGAGAGAGAGAGAGAGAGTGTAAGTGGGGAAGGGGCAGAGAGAGAGGGAGACACAGAATCCAAAGCAGATTCCAGGCTCTGAGCTATCAGTGTAGAGCCCGATGAAGGCTTGAACTCACAAGCTGTGAGATCATGACCTAAGCCGAAGTTGGATGCTCAACTGACTGAGCCACCCAGGTGCCCCTACATTATTCACTCTTAGAATACAATATAAAATTAGAACAAATATTTTGTGCTGAAATATATTTTGTCATTTTTCTTGGAGAAAAAAATATCAACCTTTTTATAGACAGAAAACTGATATACAAAGATGTTAGTTCATTCTATAGTACAGAGTAGTGCTACTTGTACACAAAATAAGATATTAGAAAATGTTAATGCATGTATTATTCAGTGTGACTTCAGATCTCATCACTAAGACTATTTTGAATAGTGGCTGAATCAGATACAAATCAGATGCTGAAATCAAGAGGAGAATAAATGAACTTTTACATAGAATTGGCAAAAGAACCATAAAAATAATTTTATATCATTAGAATATGAGTTGAAATTTATTTTTAGTCTCTTTACTCAGAGTTCAATATAGTTATTTTAAAGCAAGGATTACACTTCATGAATTAGGCCTTCTCAGCATCCACAAATGTGTGGGTAGCTTTCAATTTTTAGTTTCAATACAAAACTGAACTTTGCTGCACATGTGTAAAAACCCTGAATTTTCTAGGCCATTCCAACCTGAGGATAAAAATCTTATCAGAAGAGCAATAAAACTAATTTTTTCTGATACTTTCCCTATAATTATTACAGGTTAGTTCCTCCCTATTTAGTTCAAGGAGTTTGGGAAGATTGAATGGGGATGCCACATCTTAAATAGGAATGCCCTTCCTCTCTATTTTTGTCTAACTAATTCCTGTTCACATATCAATGGCGAACTCAAAAGACACCTCCTTCGGAAAGCTTTTCCTGACCCATTCTGATTTAGATAGTCTGCCTCTATACATCCATAAAACCTTATGCCTAACATTGTCCTACTTTTCATAGTGCTGATTATAGAAAAATAAACATCGATGTACTTATTTACTGCCATATGCGTGTTCCATCATCTCATTTCTCTCCTTCCTCCTCTCCTGTTTTCCCACTTACACCAGACTATTAGTTCCTCGCTGGTAGAGACTACATTTTGTTGGGCTTTGAATTTCTAGCACTTAGCATAATGTCTGGAACATAGCAATGACCAACCAATATTTATTGAATGAATATAATATGAATGAATGAATGCTTAGGAACTAGTCATATCAGCTATCACCATTTTCTTCTTTTCCTCCAGCTTGCTAGTATGATGTATCCTGTTGCTGCCAGTGCCTGGTGTACTTGTGATGCCTATAACAAAATACCACAGACTCAGTGGCTTAAACAACAGAAAATTATTTTCTCATAATTCTGGGGTCTTCAAAGTCTGAGATCAAGGCAGCAGTAGGGTTGTTCTGAGGACTGTGAAGGAAAGATTTATTCCAGGATTTTCTCCTTAACTTGCAGATCTTCTCCCTGTTTCTTTACATGTCTTTGCTTATTCGGTCTGTGTCCAAATTTCCTCTTCTTATAAAGATACCAGTCATATTGAATTAGGACCCACCTTAATGACCTAATTTTAAGTTAATTACGTCTTTAAAGACCCTATCTCCAAATATAATCATATTCTGATGTGAATTTTGCAGGGTAATACAATTCAGCATATAACACTCACCAAGAGTGCTGTTATTAGCTATTACCATGTTTATTAAACAACCCTTTTCTGAGCACATATTTTGTGTCAGAAACTGTGCTAAGTGCTTTATATGCAGATCCTGCGACACATAAGGTTATCCCAATGCCTACTACAGGCACCCATAACTACCCACTAAAGCCAATATTTTGTCCATCCTATGGTTTAGCAGTTAACCCCACTGGAGAAAGTACCCTTTACTTCCATTGGTGTGATATCCTACTAAGTAGGGTACAGAGAACTGCTGTTCAGCACTGTTAATGATTTACAGAATTAGCTCTTTTCCTTTTTATCCTTTTATTGCACTCGCTATATATGAAACCTTGGCCATGAGTCCATAAGGAATTGAGCCAGGGGACCATGCTGAATGACAATCTTGGGGCTATACTTAGGATTGTACCTCATCATCTATTCCTTTGTACTGTCTTTGTGTGCTTTGATTCTTCTTTTGGTTTGAAATTTTCCGTAAGATCCATGGCCAGCTCACTTCCAGTATACCTCCAGACATGCCTGATTTCTAGAAAATACATAGCCTAAATTCTCAATTGAGACCCAGCTAAATCTAGCTGCAAATTTAGTCTTCACTATGATTTTCTTAAACAATTTTAATTATGTAATTGTTTTTCCATTATAAATATATTGCAAGAGGTGGTGAAGGAGTAATTTTCTTAAATCTTTAGGCATTAGTTTATTATAAGGATTGAGGAAGTTTTAGACAGGGCCAAAAATTGAGGGAAATTGGGTATTTTGGGGGGAAAAGAAACTGTAGTGTAAAGTGAAGTAACCTTGTGAGTTCATGTAATTCACATTTTTTGAGCTAGATTATACAAATGCCTATATTATAACATTTAGGAGCATAATTAACTCCTATTTTTCCTTCTCATGGGAAAGGGAGTTCATACAGAGATAGGAGGAAAAGAAAGAAGTTGATGCATGAGTGAAAAAAAACATCCGTTCCATGATGTCCTTTAGAGGTGTTGGGATAGCTATAACTGTAGCTGTTCCAAGGATAAACAAGGCCCTGTAGGTGAATATGTCCTACCTCAGCCTTTCATGGGCTGGAGACATTATCCTGTGTGAAGGGCCATGGAAGGGTTAACTTAATCTTCACTATGTGAGTAGAGACAGAATTGCACAGAGATTTATCTACCTAGCTAAATCCCTCTTTCTAAAGATGATTTTGGAAATGCATGTAAACTAGAGTTTTTAAAAATGAATCCCAAATATATTCTGCAAGCTTTATTTTAAAAACCTGAGATCAATAGGGGAAGAAGAGAGTTCTAAATAGTTTCCCATTCTACAAGTGCTCCTCAACATGTTTCAATTAGCACCTTTGAATTTATCACAGTTTTAAATTTAATTGACAACATGTTTTATTACTCTTCAGTATTGTGACTACATTGCAGTACATTAATAGTATCAAAACTTTTCAAACCAGATAACCAAAACAGTGGTGAATTTATTGCCAGGATGTGACAGTGAAATTGTTTCCTCCATTCTTCAATTCTTTCTATCTCTATTTAGTTTACCAAAGTCTCTTATAATTGCTGTTCTTGTATTGTCAGGAAGAATTTCACATCTCTTTGCAAATTAAACTTATTGAGTTGGTATTTCATATAGCTGACCTATAAATTTTTTTTTCTTAGCCTTAGGGAATGCCTATTCACATTAGTGGGAGCTGAGTAAACACATCAAGCAAATAGGAGCCCTCCCTTCACTTGAGAACCAGGTAACAAGGGTATAGTTATCAGTGTTAGTAATAGTATGTCTTCAGTGGAATGTAAAGGATCACGTTTAATTACAGGGAGATAACTAAACTCGATGGTATTACATAGCTGAACTATTTATGAAATTACAAATTCCTTCACAAAGTTTTAGAAAATTGACCTTTACATGTTAGCATTATCATAAAAATGTACTTTTTAAATGTATGCAATTAAAATTTATGACAACAATGTCAAAAACTTGAAGTCACTGTGGAGAGCAAAAAGGCCTTTGGTATGTATTCCTTAGGAGAAGGCAACACAGCACTTTTTCACTTGGAATCTTAATTTGCAGGTGCGAAATCTCTCTCCAATCATATGCAACTTACTATAACTTGTACCAGTATGTAGCATGCCAGTTAGGTGCTCCAAATAAGGTCAAGATTCATCTCAGTGATCCATAAGTAGGGCTTAAGGACTGACAGTATTTCTTTACAGTTTTAGACTTCACACAATTGGCACTTCTCATAGATTGAAAATGTTTCTAGGTCTAATTTTTCTAACAATACTATATATCTATAGGTAAACCTTCATGTTTTCTGAGCAATTAAAAAAAGAGGGCATTATTAAATAGAATTATTAAATTTTCTGTTTTAAATTGATTCCCTTTCTAATATAATTCCTATTTCACAATCTTAATTTTTTCCCCTGAACAATAAATGAAATGAAATATATGGCAACTATGGAGCATGATTTGGACACTTCACCCATCAGTACTTTTCCACACCATTGTTGGGAACATCATACTCCTAGCTATAGAACAAATGACTAAAGTTCAAGAAAGGTTACATTATGAGAGTATACTTAAAGGGTCTCATGGGGGTAGAAATGACATGTAAAACCCTATGTAAATAAAAGAATCCCATAATATTCTAGTAGATGCTCCTTTGAAACAACCTACACTTAAAAGCTTTGTATAGAGATCTGTTCTTCCAAGCACTATCTGCTTGAATGGCTTTCTAATGAAAATAACTAAAATTTAAAAATTCGGGAGAAGATGGTGGCGAAGGAGGATGCTGGGCTCACCGTGTCCTGCTGACCGCTTAGATTCCAGCCACATCTGCCTAATTTACCCAGATAACCACCAGGAGACTAGCAGAATGGACTCTCTGGAGCCAAGCGTAGATGAGAGGCCTACAGAAGAGGGTTGGAAGGGTAGAGAGGTGGTGTGCACTACATGCACTGGCAGGAAGGAGCCAGAGTGGTGGAGGGGCAGCCAGCATACCCAGCAAGGCAGATTCCCTGAGTCTGGTTTGCAAAAGTGGAGGGGCCAGATGCAGTGTGTTCTGAGAGCGAGTGGGACGTAACATCTAGAATGTTATAAGTCAACAGCTCTGCTTGGAGAACGGGAAGGAGAGTTATTGAGCCCTGGAGGACAGAGCTCAGCTTGGCAGGGAACAAAGGCACTCGCCAGCGCCATCTCCCTCACCCATTCCTCAGCCAAAATCCCCAAGAGAGCCAGTTCCCATCACAGAACTTGCTGGCACTGCTCACACACCCAGCTGTGCTTCTGGGGATCCATCACTCCGACGGGTCTGCCTCCCTCCCGGTGCCACAGGGCCCCTCTCCAAGCACCACTGAAGGCAAAGTGAGCTGAGACTACCTCTCCCACCACTGTGCACCTTGCAGATCCACCGCGGCTAATACACCAGATCCCATCGAAGCAGCACCACAAGACTGGCAGTGTGCAAGTATCCCAGAGGCCACATCACTCAACAGTGAGTCCTGCCCCTGGGAGAGGGGAAGATAAGGTACACACCAGTCTGACTGTGGCCCCAGTGGTGGGCTCGGGGCAGACATCAGGTCTGACTGTGGCCCCGCCTACCAAAACAAGTTACTCGAGACAACACAGAGGAAGAGACCTGCAGTTACCCACCATTCCAGGGACTATCCAAAATGACAAAACGGAGGAATTCTTCTCAAAAGAAACTCCAGGAAGTAGCGACAGCTAATGAACTGATCAAAAACGATTTAAGAAATATAGCAGAAAATGAATTTAAAATAATAGTCATCAAATTAATCACTGGGCTTGAAAAAAAGTATACAGGACTGCAGAGAATCTATTACTACAGAGATCAAGGGACTAAGAAACAGTCAGGAGGAGCTTAAAAATGCTATAAATGAGCTGCAAAATAAAATGGAGGCAACCATAGCACGGATTGAAGAGGCAGAGGAGAGAATAGGTGAATTAGAAGATAAAAATATGGAAGAAGAAGAAGCTGAGAAAAAGAGAGATAAAAAAACCCAGGAGTATGAGGGGAGACTTAGAGAACTAAGTGACATAATTAAGAGAAATAATGTACGCATAATAGGGATTCCAGAGGAGGAAGAGAGAGGGAAAGGTGCTGAAGGTGAATTTGAAGAAATCAGAGCTGAGAACTTCCCCGATCTGGGGAAGGAAAAAGGCATTGAAATCCAAGAGGCACAGTGAACCCCCTTCAGACATAACTTGAATCGATCTTCTGCATGACATATCATAGTGAAACTGACAAAATACAAGGATAAAGAGAGAATTCTGAAAGCAGCTAGGGATAAACATGCTCTAACATATAAAGGGAGACTGACAAGACTCGTGATGGATCTCTCTACTGAAACTTGGCAGGCCAGAAAGGAATGGCAGGAAATCTTCAATGTGATGAACAGAAAAAAATATGCAGCCGAGAATCCTTTATCCAGCAAGTCTGTCATTTAGAATAGAAGGAGAGATAAAGGTCTTCCCAAAGAGACAAAAACTGATGGAATTCATCACCACTAAACCAGCCCTACGAGAGATCCTAAGGAGGATCCTGTAAGACAAAGTACCAGAGCCATCACTGCAAGCATGAAACCTACAGACATCACAATGACTCTAAACCCATATCTTTCAATAATACTGAATGTAACTGGACTAAATGCTCCAACCAAAAGACATAGGGTATCAGAATGGATAAAAAAACAAGACCCATCTATTTCCTGTCTACAAGAGACTCATTTTAGAGCTGAGGACACCTTCACATTGAAAGTGAGGGGATGGAAAACTATCTATCATGCTACTGGAAGTCAAAAGAAAGCTGGAGTAGCCATACTTATATCAGACAAACTAGACAAAAATTAAAGGCTGTAATAAGAGATGAAGGAGGGCATTATATAATAATTACAGGGTCTATCCATCAGGAAGAGCTAACAACTATAAATGTGTATGTGCTGAATATGGGAGCCCCGAAATATATAAAATAATAGTCACAAACATAAGCAACCTTATTGATAAGAATGTGGTCATTGCAGGGGACTTTAACACTCCACTTACAGAAATGGATAGATCATCTAGACACAAGATCAATAAAGAAACAAGGGACCTGAATGATACACCGAATCAGACTTGATAGATATATTTAGAACTCTGCATCCCAAAGCAACAGAATATACTTTCTTCTCGAGTGCACATGGAACGTTCTCCAAGATAGATCACATACTGGGTCACAAAACAGCCCTTCATAAGTATACAAGAATTGAGATCATACCATGCATACTTTCAGACCACAATGAAATGAAGCTTGAAATCAAGCACAAGAAAAAGTCTGGAAAACCTCCAAAACCATGGAGGTTAAAGGACACCCTACGAAAGAATGAATGGGTCAACCAGGCAATTAGAGAAGAAATTAAAAAATACATGGAAACAAATGAAAATGAAAATACAACAATCCAAACTCTTTGTGATGCAGTGAAGACAGTCCTGGGAAGAAAATACATTGCAATCCAGGCTTATCTCAAGAAACAAGAAAAATCCCAAATACAAAATATAACAGCACACGTAAAGGAAATAGAAGCAGAACAGCAAAGACACCCCAAACCCAGCAGAAGAAGAGAAATAATAAAGATCAGAGCAGAAATAAACAATATAGAGTCTAAAAAAACTGTAGAGCAGATCAACGAAACCAAGAGTTGGTTTCTTGAAAAAATAAACAAAATTGACTAACCTCCAGCCAGGTTTCTCAAAAAGAGAAGGGAGATAACCCAAATAGATAAAATAATGAATGAAAATGGAATTATGACAACCAATCCCTCAGAAATACAAACAATTATCAGGGAATACTATGAAAAATTATATACCAACAAACTGGACAACCTGGAAGAAATGGACAATTTCCTCAGCACCGACACACTTCCAAAACTCACTCAGGAGGAAATAGAAAGCTTGAACAGACCCATAACCAGCGGAGAAATTGATTCAGTCATCAAAAAACTCCCAACAAATAAGAGTCCAGGACCAGATGGCTTCCCAGGAGAATTCTACCAGACAGTTTAAGCAGAGATAATACCTATCCTTCTCAAGCTATTCCAAAAAATTGAAAGGGAAGGAAAACTTCCAGACTCATTCCATGAAGCCAGTATTACTTTGATTCCCAAACCAGACAGAGACCCAGTAAAAAAAGAGAACTACAGGCCAATATCCCTGATGAATATGGATGCAAAAATTCTCAGTAAGATACCAGCAAATCAAATTCAAAAGCATATAAAAAGAATTATTCACTATGATCAAGTGGGACTCATTCCGGTGCTGTAGGGCTGGTTCAACATTTGCAAATCAATCAATGTGATACATCACATTAATAAAAGAAAAGAGAAGAACCATATGATCCTGTCAATCAATGAAGAAAAAGCATTTGATAAAATTCAGCATCCTTTCAGGGCTCCTGGGTGGCTCAGTCAGTTAAGCGTCCAACTTCAGCTCAGGTCATGATCTTACGGTCCGTGGGTTCGAGCCCCGTGTCGGTATCTGTGCTGACAGCACAGAGCCTGGAGCCTGCTTCAAATTCTGTGTCTCCCTCTCTCTCTGAACCTCCCCTTTCATGCTCTGTCTCTCTCTGTTTCAAAAATAAATAAACATTAAAAATTTTTTTTAAAAAATTCAGCATCCTTTCTTAATAAAAGCCCTCGAGAAAGTCGGGATAGAAGGAACATATTAAACATCATCAAAGCCATTTATGAAAAGCCCACAGCTAATATCATCCTCAATGGGGAAAAACAGAGCTTTCTCCCTGAGATCAGGAACACAACAGGGATGTCCACTCTCACCGCTGTTGTTTAACATACTGTTGGAGGATCTAGCGTCAGCAATCAGAAAACAAAACGAAATCAAAGGCATCAAAATTGGCAAAGATGAAGTTAAGCTTTCACTTTTTGCAGATGACATATTATACATGGAAAACCCGATAGACTCCACCAAAAGTCTGCTAGAACTGATACATGAATTCAGCAAAGTCGCAGGATACAAAATCAATGTACAGAAATCAGTTGCATTCTTATACACTAACAATGAAGTAACAGAAAGACAAATAAAGAAACTGATCCCATTCACAATTGCACCAAGAAGCATAAAATACCTAGTAATAAACCTGACCAAAGATGTAAAAGATCTGTATGCTGAAAACTATAGAAAGTTTATGAAGGAAATTGAAGAAGATGTAAAGAAATGGAAAAACATTCTGTGCTCATGAATTGGAAGAATAAACATTGTTAAAATGTCAATACTACCCAAAGCGATCTACACATTCAATGCAATCCCAATCAAAATTGCACCCGCATGCTTCTTGAAGCTAGAACAAGGTATCCTAAAATTTGTATGGAACCACAAAAGGCCCCGAATAGCCAAAGTAATATTGAAGAAGAAGACCAAAGCAGGAGGCATCACAATCCCAGACTTTAGCCTCTACTACAAAGCTGTAATCATCAAGACAGCATGGTATTGGCACAAAAACAGACACAAAGACCAATGGAATAGAATAGAAACCCCAGAACTAGACCCACAAAAGTATGGCCACCAAATCTTTCACAAAGCAGGAAAGAATATCCAATGGAAAAAAGACATTCTCTTTAACAAATGGTGCTGGGAGAACTGGACAGCAACATGCAGAAGAATGAAACTAGACCACTTTCTTACACCATTCACAAAAACAAACTCAAAATGGATAAAGGACCTAAACATGAGACAGGAAATCATCAAAACCCTAGAAGAGAAAGCAGGAAAAGACCTCTCTGACCTCAGCCATAGCAATTTCTTCCTTGACACATCCCCAAAGGCAAGGAAATTAAAAGCAAAAATGAACTACTGGGACCTTATGAAGATAAAAAGCTTCTGCACAGCAAAGGAAACAACCGACAAAACTAAAAGGCAACCAACGGAATGGGAAACGATATTTGCAAATGACATATCGGACAAAGGGCTAGTATCCAAAATCTATAAATAGCTCACCAAACTCCACACCTGAAAAACAAATAATCCAGTAATGAAATGGGCAGAAAAGATGAATAGACACTTCTCTAAAGAAGACATCTGGATGGCCAACAGGCACATGAAAAGATGCTCAATGTCACTCCTCATCAGGGAAATACAAATCAAAACCACACTCAGATATCACTTCACGCCAGTCAGATTGGCTAAAATGAACTAATCAGGAGACTTGCTGATATAGATGCTGGAGAGGATGTGGGAAACGGGAATCCTCTTGCACTGTTGGTGGGAATGCAAACTGGTGCAGCCGCTCTGGAAAATAGTGTGGAGGTTGTTAAAGAATTAAAAATTGATCTACACTATGACCCAGCAATAGCCCTGCTAGGAATTTACCCAAGGAATACAGGAGTGCTGATGCATAGGGGCACTTGTACCCCAGTGTTTATAACAGCACTTTCAACAATAGCCAAATTATGGAAAGAGCCTAAATGTCCATTAATTGAAGAATGGATAAAGAAATTGTGGTTTATATACACAATGGAATACTACTTGGCAATGAGAAAGAAAAAAAATAATGGTATTTTGTAGCAACGTGGATGGAACTGGAGAGTGTTATGCTAAGTGAAATAAGTCATACAGAGAAGGACAGATTCCATATGTTTTCACTCTTATGTGGATCATGAGAAACTTAACTGAAGACCATGGGGGAGTGGAAGAAAAAAAATGGTTAGAGAGGCAGGGAGCCAAAACATAAGCGACTCCTGAAAACTGAGAACAAACTGAGGGTTTACGCGGGGTGGGTGGGTGATGGGTATTGAGGCCACCTGTTTGGATGAGCACTGGGTGTTGTATGTAAACCAATTTGACAATAAATTTCATAATAAAAAAATTCAGAAATGCTTATAGGCAGATATAAAGAGCAAACATTAGTAAACTTTCTTATTTAGGTTTAAAGAAAATTGCCAATCCACATTTGAGTTGGAATTCAACAAATTAATTCTCTTATCAAGTGTAGAGAAAATAGTAATAGTCAAATTTTGAATTAGAAATAAAAGAAGAAAATTATGTCAGTTCCTCTTATTTTCTCTATTTTTATCCTAATGTTTTTTTAAGGGATGTAGATTAATATGGTTGACAAGAGCACTGAACACTGACCAACAATCCAATGTAATTTTTATTTTTATGAGTTTTCTGATATAATGGAAATTGATGACTGTGTAATCTATGTTCTCATCCAAGTCATTCCTATCCTTTCTGAGCGGAATGGAGACTAGTGTTCTGTGGTCCAATGTAGATTATTTATTTGTGGTTGATGCTGATTCACTAATTAGTATTCACCCAATTATTCAGCAAATATTTCTTTTTTTAATTTATTTTTATTTATTTATTTTTTTCAATATATGAAATTTATTGTCAAATTGCTTCTTGGTGTAATTGTGAATGGGATCAGTTTATTTGTCTTTCTGTTGCTTCATTGTTAGTGTATAAGAATGCAACTGATTTCTGCACATTGATTTTGTATCCTGCGACTTTGCTGAATTCATATATCAGTTCTAGCAGACTTCTGGTGGAGTCTATCAGATTTTCCATGTATAGTATCATGTCATCTGCAAAAAGAGAAAGCTTGATTTCACCTTTGCCAATTTTGATGCCTTTGATTTCCTTTTGTTGTCTGATTGCTGATGCTAGAACTTCCAACACTATGTTAAATAACAGCAGTGAGAGTGGGCATCCCTGTCGTGTTCCTGATCTCAGGGAAAAAGCTCTCAGTTTTTCCCCATTGAGGATGATGTTAGCTGTGGGCTTTTCATAAATGGCTTTTATGATCTTTAAGTATGTTCCTTCTATCCCGACTTTCTCAAGGGTTTTTATTAAGAAAGGGTGCTGAATTTTGTCAAAGGCCTTTTCTGCATCGATTGACAGGATCATATGGTTCTTCTCTTTTCTTTTATTAATGTGATGTATCACGTTGATTGATTTGCAAATGTTTAACCAGCCCTGCATCCCAGGAATGAATCCCATGTGATCATGGTGAATAATTCTTTTTATATTCTGTTGAATTCGATTTGCTAGTATCTTATTGAGAATTTTTGCAACCATATTCATCAGGGATATTGGCCTGTAGTTCTCTTTTCATGCTGGGTCTCTGTCTGGTTTAGGAATCAAAGTAATACTAGCTTCACAGAACAAGTCTGGAAGTTTTCCTTCCCTTTCTATTTCTTGGAATAGCATGAGAAAGATAGGTATTATCTCTGCTTTAAACGTCTGGTAGAACTCACCTGGGAAGCCATCTGGTCCTGGACTCTTATTTGTTGGGAGATTTTTGATAACCGATTCAACTTCCTCACTGGTTATGGGTCTGTTCAAGCTTTCTATTTCCTCCTAATTGAGTTTTGGAAGAGTGTGGGTTTTTAGGAATTTGTCCATTTCTTCCAGGTTGTTCAGTTTGTTGGCATATAATTTTTCATAGTATTCCCTGATAATGGTTTGTATCTCTGAGGGATTGGTTGTAATAATTCCATTTTCATTCATGATTTTATCTATTTGGGTCATCTCCCTTTTCTTTTTGAGAAGCCTGGCTAGAGGTTTCTCAATTTTGTTTATTTTTTCAAAAAACCAACTCTTGGTTTCGTTGATCTGCTCTACAGTGTTTTTAGATTCTATATTGTTTATTTCTGCTCTGATCTTTCTTACTTCTCTTCTTCTGCTGGGTTTAGGCTGCCTTTGCTGTTCTGCTTCTATTTCCTTTACGTGTGCTGTTAGATTTTGTATTTGGGATTTTTCTTGTTTCTTGAGATAGGCCTGGATTGCAATGTATTTTCCTCTCAGGACTGCCTTCTCTGTGTCCCAAAGCGTTTGCATTTTTGTCTTTTCATTTTCGTTTGTTTCCATATATTTTTTAATTTCTTCTCTAATTGCCTGGTTGACCCACTCATTCTTTAGTAAGGTGTTCTTTAACCTCCATGCTTTTGGAGGTTTTCCAGACTTTTTCCTGTGGTTGATTTCAAGCTTCATAGCATTGTGGTCTGAAAGTATGCATGGTATAATTTCAATTCTTGTATACTTATGAAGGGCTGTTTTGTGACCCAGTATATGATCTATCTTGGAGAATGTTCCATGTGCACTCGAGAAGAAAGTATATTCTGTTGCTTTGGGATGCAGAGTTCTAAATATATCTGTCAAGTCCATCTGATCCAATGT